>NC_058163.1:18757997-18963196 GCF_020080835.1 Cotesia glomerata
AAAATAATGTTTGCCTTTTGTTATTTTTATATTCCCTCATCGTTCACAGCGCTCCATGCTTATTTCACGCATATACCACATTCTTACATACATACAATATACACATTCTAACATACATACATACTTACAATAAGTAAGCTATTTTTTGTCTACACTAGAAATTACTAGGAAATTATTTATATGGCAAAACAACGTTTGCCGGGTCAGCTAGTTTTATATAATTATATCCAATTATATAAAATTATTCAAAATCATGAAGGAGAATTATATAAAATTATATATAATTAGATACAATTGTATAGAATTGTATCTAATTAGACACAATTGCATAAAATTATATAAAATTATAAGTGATTTGCCTTCACAACTTTATAAAATTTTATAAAATTAGATACAATTGTATAGAATTATATCTAATTAGACACAATTGCATAAAATTATATAAAATTTTATGTAATTCGCCTTTACAACTTTATACAATTTTATACAATTATATATAATTAGATACAATTGTATAGAATTATATCTAATCAGACACAATTGCATAAAATTTTATGTGATTCGCCTTCACAACTTTATACAATTATTTTATACAATTATATGTAATTAGATTCAATTTATAGAATTGTATCTAATAAGACACAATTGCATAAAATTATATAAAATTTTATGTGATTTGCCTTCACAACTTTATAAAATTTTATGAAATTGTATAAAATTATATATAATGAGATACATTTATACAGAATTATATATAATTGTTTACAACTTTGTATAATTGTATAGAATTCATGGTATTGAAAGAGATTTCTGCAATTTTATGTAAGTACAGACGTCTATCTATCTGTTATAAATTTTAAAGGATTCAATATATTATGATTACTATAAGACGTTCTCTTTTTTTAAACCAAGAATCTGTTTCTCCCATGATTAATAATCTTTTAATCTATAGTATTTTGCGGATGAAATAATAGGAACTTTATTAATTTATAAAAAAATTAAATTTCACAAAAATTAATAGTTTCGTCAAGTTTAAATATTGTTATCCAGACCTTCCAGCAATATATAGCAATATATAGTTCCACATACTAAACAAATAATTCCATCAAAATTTGAGCTTTTAATTCTGATTTTACCTCTATTATTTTTTTAATTTTAAAGTAATTATAAATTCTAAAGCAACGGAACCCCTTAAAAATTTCTTCGAATCAATTTTGCGATTTTATGTATTCATAGATAATTTTATAAATCTACATATAGATATTATTATTATATACATATATTATATATATATATATATATATATATATATATATATATATATATATATATAAATAATTAATAATTTATAAATTTCATAAAAAATTTTATTCATTACGAATCGATCATGTGTACGATTTTCATTACTTATAGTTATTACAAACTCTGTCCTTCAAGTAAGTTCTAGTAGGTAAACAGGTAGTGAATCAGTAGCCTTCAAGGCCAACTGTAGAATATTTTACAACAAACATTTAAGCAGAAGAACGAAAATAATTTGCTATTTGCTACTCATCAGGCCCATACTAACTTACGCGATACCAATCTGGTAGAACACAAGTGCCGCAGTCATGGAAAATTACAGAATTTTTGAACGTAAATGCATCAGAGCGTGCATAGGAGCTTACAAATCGGGTATCTCTAGATTCAAGAAATTTATCAGCAACTCAGATATATATGACATTGCGAACATACACTGAGAAAACGGTTTGTTTGACTCAAATACATAGATTCATTTGAAATGAATCAAAAATATTTATTTAATGTTAACAAATTTCTTTTATTTAAATATATATTACTTTGAATCAAATACTACTTCATTTTGGTTTATTTAATTGAATCGACTCATTTATTTCATTCAAATAAAGATTTGTTAACTATTAACAAATCTCGTTTCAAGTAAATTACGCTTGGTGTCGCTATTTTTGAATGCAAGAGTATTGTTTACATTTGACTTTTTTGTGACCAACCACTATTTCTTTTTTATTTATTTTATTATAATATTAATTTACCTATTGATCTTAAAGAAATTTTATTTTTTCCGGTTGTGAATTACTACTTTTTTTTTTTCACTAAATTTTTTTTTTTATATTTCATGCAGTTATTGGAACGAAAAAAAAAATTTCTTAACCTAAAATCCGTGTCGTTTAGTAATCATTTTTTTACAGAAAATTTTCAAATGTGTTATTGAATATAAAATTTGTATATTTTATAACAATATTAGTTTATTTTCGTAAAAAAATATATCTATTACTTATGATACTAAAAAAAATACTATGATTACTATGATACTGAAGTTAGCTGTCAGCTGTCAATTTTAAAAATTTTAATAACAAATCAATTACAATAAAAAAATGCTCCTAAAAAATTTACACTTATAATTTTTATTAATTTTAACATGTGAAATTTTTAAATTAAAATTTTTTCATAATAATTTTATTGTTATGAAAGTCGAAAAAATTTACAGATGTCTGTTAATTTATAATAATAAAGTTAGTCGACATTTTTTATTTTTTTATTTTGCTTAATGTGTTAAATTAGAACTAAATAATATTTTTTTTTAACTGCACACTTACAGTTTTTCGAATTTTTTACAAATGAAATTAAAAAAAAAAATTTTTTTGTAAAATTTTTTTGAATAAAAAAAATTCTAAAAATTTTTAGATGTCGGCTAACTTTATTGTCATTGTTAATTTCAGTATAAGTAATAATTCCAAAAGAAGTGCCCATTTTACCCCAAACGTTCGATATGTCCACTTTTACAACTTTATAACCTAAAACTAAAAATCATTGCTTTGAGTATATTCAAACATGTGACATTGTGGAAGGTTTTAAAGCCTTGTCGTGATGAATACGACTTCCCCGTGCTGTAGCTCGCCGTGTCTAGGGTCGGGATGGGGATCACGCAACATAGATAAACTTACAACTAACTAATATCAACCAAATAATAAAACAGATTCCAAATATAAGGTTAATTTATTCATCAAAACTCATAAAAATAATAATCAAATCAAATTCGTTATTGCAAACCAAGATACAATTATACAATATTCAATACACTACAAACAATAAACAATACGTATTATCTTAACTTTTACCCCAAAATATAATATACACATATACAAATACTTCTGACAAGCCGTAACCTATTTGCAGCCTACTGGGAACTTCGCGTCGCGTCCGCGGATCTATCTAAACTCTCCCCAGTTCCCTCTATCAACCAAGAGAGGCTCGGTTGTCCAATAGAGATACCGGGATTTCTACGCCCAGCCGTATCTATCCCTAGGTGCCCACGAGGAGTACCTCCAAGTCCAGGTGTCGCCAACCTCCTAGCTATTTATCCCAATATTCGTTCGAAAACGACAGACTATGTACCACAGCCTCACCTCTTGCCGTGCAATAGAGGTTGTTCGGTGACCTAAGTACCACAGGTCAACCTGGCGACAAAGCGATCTACTGTGTGGGCAGGTTAATTACAGAAAGTATATACTTAAAGTATATAACAATTCCAATTGCTCGCAGCACAGCACTTGTAACTTCTCCGCAGAGTGTACCACTCGCTCGGAAGTCCAAGCTGATCTGGCAAAAACTGATCAGAAAATTGCTTTTAACAACTCAGAAGCAATACTCTTCGGGCGAACAGTCTGAGCGACACCGCGCTGCCTCACGGCGCGCGCGGGAACTATACTACGGGACTTCCCAGGATGCTTCCCCTACTACTCTCGCTTGTCTCTCGGCGTTCTTCGCCGTCTCTTTTCCCTCTTTCTTTTCTCCGGGTAGGCTGCGCGCGACTGTCTTCTCTCTCTCGCACTCTCTCGTAATATTTTCTCATTCTTTTCTGACTTTATTTGTAATAACTAATAATGATTTCATATACATTTATATAAAATATCAAGGCGCGTCACAAACATACCATTTATTTATAGTTAACAAATCTGATTTGGTTGAAATATACGATTGTTAGCACCAAAGAAGTATTTGTTAACTATAAACAAATCTGGATTTCATTAAAATATACTACAACTTTGTCTCAAATAAATAAATTTATTTGTATCAAATAAATATTTCTGGTGATATTTAAATAAGAGATTTATTTATAGTTAACGAGCCTCATTCCATTTGAATGAACTGTTTTCTCAGTGTACCCAGAATTGCCAGTCACATTATCAAACTGAATAGGGATTACTTCAGCAAACTCCCGCACAATGACCTTGCTAAGTTCACTACTGAAGATCTCAAGAAGCGGAATGAAACTGGCCTGCTTCCTCCACAAGCGTTCCTGCCACTCGACAGCAGTGGAGTCATACAGGACGAAGACAACGTACCAATCATCTATCACTGGAAGAGGCACAAAGCCCATAAAAAGATCGAGTTCACAGCTGACGATCCAAAAATTAAGTGGTCTGACTTCACGTATTCAAAAGCTCTCCCTCTGAGAGACAAGATGGACGCTCATCGGCTGAGCGACAAATACTGGTGGCTCACCAGTGAGTCCAGACGAGAAGGTTGCAACCAGACTAGTGCAATGTGAATTTTCTTAGTTTAATATCTGTATATAGTGTATATAATTCATATTTATTTTTTTATCTTAGTTAGCAAGGAAAACAATGAAACTAGTTAACAAATAGTGGTTTTTAAAAGATAATTTTTCCACTAGATTATAATACTAAGTAATTAGAGTATTTAACCATAATAATAATTTTAAGAAATTAGATTATAATTAACCAATAATTTTATTTATGAAACTAGAATAGGCATCAGCCGCTCCAATCAAGGAGACAAGTCGCCTACAAACCGAAAAATAATTTTTATAATATTTTTCTAAACATTTAAGGATTTTTTAACTTGCCGCTAAGAAAATCGAAGATTTTCAAGAATCGGGAAGTTATTGTTTTCACCCCGTTTTGCAAAAATCGAGTTTTCATCAGATCTCGACGTTTGAAGGTCACAGAAAGCTTCCCTGACTATTCCCGCGAGTTTGTCACTATGTCTGTATATGCGTGTGTATGTGTTTGTGTGTGTGTGTGTGTGTGTGTGTGTGTGTGTGTGTGTGTGTGTGTGTGTGTGTGTGTGTGTGTGGGTGGGTGGGTGTTTTTTTTTTTTTTTTGTTTTTATTTATTATAGAGGAGGTAAAATACATTTACGTATGCCAGGACTTGATGTTGGTGCCAGGACTAGATGTTGGTGCCTGGGTATGTCGGACTCAAAAGTCAATATTATTTTGCAACAATACCGACTAAACATCCTCCTCTCACCTTACCCATAGATGTTACAGGGAAGACTGGATCGGGACCGCGTTAGCATTACTTCGATCCAGTCCATGTTGTGTCTCACGACACCTACTTCTTGTTACTACTGGTTTCTAATCTCTTTCTGCGATTTTTTCGTTTAAAAGGCGCTGCGCGTAGGCTGAGACAGCTGACCAGTTTTCTTCTTTTGTGATCATGCAGGTTACCAAGCTCTCAGAGGAGAGCGTTGTGCCTATTGTTTCTTCGGTGCTGATTCTGTCGTCCTTCCACCGATCACACTCGAAAAACGTGTGCTCGGCGTTGTCAATTTTGTCTGGGCAGTATTTGCACGTTGGTGTGCTGTGCAAACCCATCTTGAAAAGATAGGCATTGAACTGCCCATGTCCCGTCAATAGCTGGGTCAGGAAGAAGTCCGTGTCCTCGTGCTTTCGAGAAAGCCAGATGTTGATGTTTGGGATCAGGCGCGCCGTCCATCTGCCTGTCTCTCCCGATGTCCAACGGTCCTGCCACTCTTGCTGCGTTTCCGCCTTTATCCTGGTTCTTGCGTCCTTCATGTTTTCGTCACTATCTTTAGCGTCATAGAGTTTAACTCTCTCGAACGCTAATAGGTCGATGGGCGTGGCTCCTGCAATGACCAATACAGCCGCTTCGGAAACTGTGCGGTAGGCGCAGGCAACCCTGAGAGTGCCTCTCCGCTGTACTGCTGCTATCTTTCGCCGGTAGGTCTTCTGCTTTAATATGTCTGCCCATATCTCAGCTCCATAAAGCAGTACCGAGTGGACTGCTTCTAGAAGAACTCTTCTCTTTTTTGTTCTTGGTCCCATGATGTTGGTCATAATTCTTGCTAGGCTAGACACCGTCTTGCTGGCTTTCTGGCATGCATTATCGAGGTGTATGTGTGGGTGTTACTTCGCTGTTTTTAGGTGTTAATCTGTAATTAATAATTAATTGTATAAATTTTGTGTTTCCACAGACCCCTGAAGAAGGAGTAATAAACTCCGAAACGTTGCCTAAAATAAAAATCTAGTATTAACTTATTTCATGATCCTTGGTCCTCGGATTACAATACATTAATTTAATTCAATGTCAGGATCGGAATAATCTCTTATAATTATCCCTACTTTCTATTACCGGCAAAATACCAAAAATATGCTGCTTTACTACTGTTTTTCAATAGCTTAAAATTTTTTTTTATAATATTATAAATTATCATGATTAATTTTTAAGAGGTTGATAAATTAATTTCTCTGTTGTTATTATTATTATCATTTTTTTTTAGTCCAGACCGGGATTCGAACCCGGATCATCTACTTACGCGCCGAAGGCTCTACCAGTTGAGCTATCAGAGACACTATCCGTATCTATTTACTCAGTCATCTAATAAGACTCACCGAGTAATAAACACAACCGTCCATCTTACGGTAAAAAGCATTATATCTTTAATTATATCAGTATAAACGCGGTAGAATTGCAGTATATCTTTGGTATTTTTACCGTAGAAATACGATTTTATTATCGTAAAATTATATTAATATTATAGTTAATACATAGATTTTTTACGGTAAAAGTTCTAGAGTATTACGGTAATTTTATCGTATTATTTTGTGAAGAAGGTATTATAAGCGGGGAGGCGGAGGGGTGTCGTGAGCAACGAGAGACGGGGCTCATCGACGGACCGAGCGAGCCATCGCTACCGCGACCGCGTCAACTGCCGTGCCACGGCATTTATGTATATAGGTTTAACTTTTGTCATGAGTTTAATTATTTTATTTATAGTTAATTATTATTATTACTATTGTAACTATTATTATGTTTAATTGTTTAGTTAAAAGTATTAACGAAAGATTATTAATTTAATTAACGGTTAAAACGTCGTTTGAAATAATTGAAACAATTAATTTGACAAGTTTCGTTTACAACTTTATTATTTGTTTACGGCGATTATTATTAATAATAATAATCTGTATATGATTTTTTTGTTTACAATTATTTCTTTGATTTAAAATTATTTCAAAGGACGACTATTAGAAAAAGGAATTTAGTAGTTTGCTATCGCGCGATAGATGGCGTCGACTGTTCGCTCGCGATAAAAATCGCCGAGCTGATATAAGCGAAACCGCGACGTGATAATTTTTGTTCTTTCAAAGAACAAAAATTTACTTTATCTGAAATAATTAATTGATTAAAATATTTTGAATAAATTCGAAATATCCAATTAATTATTTTTCTAAGTCCCAGGAAATTAAATTAGTATGGGAAATAATTTTGGTAAAATAATTATGTTTGTATGAAATTATTTTTCGACGTTGAAATTATAGGAAAATGTAATTCGATTGAAATCGATGTAATCTGTTGAATCAATTGAATGAATCTGATATTTAATTTTGAAAATATATTTAAAAACTTATAAATTTTCGGGGATTTCCCGAAGTTCGACGGCAAGCGATAGGTGGCGATAATTCACCAATACGTTTCGCTTTTATTAATAATTTTTGGGTTGATAAAGCCCAAAAATTATCCGCCGTTGAGCAACCTTTCTCTGGGTTTAATTTACTTGTCTGGAGACTTCTGGCCAAGGAAATTAAAAGAGGGTTCTCTCTACCTGGTGCGGACTACCACAGGTAAGTGAACTTATCTACCTACGAGTAAAGGCGACTCTCCACCTGGAGGCCTTCAGCCAAAAGGTGGCAACCCCAGCCGAGTAGGTGAGGGAGAGGTGGATTCTATTCACTCTTCCTTTGGGAATCGCGAATTAGGGCCTGCGGGGCGGCGCTAGTCACCTGTCAGGAGCTGGGCACCAGAAGGCCGACTGAAGGGGAATTAGCGACGCGTTTTGAAAGGTACGACGGGCGAATGATTTTACCAACGACGGTAATAGAAATTGTAAACGCCGTGTATGTATGGGTTTTATTTTGTTTAATCGCCGTTTTCTTTTGTAAAATGTTTAATGTTTTGTTTATTGAAATAAAGAGGTTTTGTTTTTGTTAATATTAATTAAATTTCCGAGTTTGATTAATTTAGAAATTACCCTCGTTAGAATCCTGGACTCCGGCGAGCTTAAAATCGAGCCAGGGGTAAAAATTGGTCAAAAAGTACCCGTTACAATTTCTTAACTTTGCAGCAAAAGTACGGTAAAAATTCTGTATAACTATAGTAAAAAAACTGGCCAAAATAACCACAGAAATACCGTATTATTTCAGAATTATAACGGTTAATTTATGGTAAACGCATTAATACCGAAAATTTACGGTATTTCAAAAACCGCGAGGGTCATTTCAAATTTTTTTCTTCCGGTCAATTATTATTCATTTTTGGAAGAAAGCCACTGGAATATTATAGTGATTGCACATTGAAAGTTACATTAAATATTAGCTATAGAATAATAACATGGATAGAAAGTATAGGCCAATCCGATAGAATTTAGAATCTGTGCAAGTCAAAACAATACTTCAATTAAATTTCAAATCTAGATTAAAAAATACCATTCTATAAAGTGCCCAGCGGAGCGGGCGGCTAATAGCTAGTTATATATAATTCTATACAATTATATATAATTTTACACAATTCTATACAATTATATATAATTTTATACAATTCTATACAATTATATATCATTTCTATCCAATTTTGTAGGGCCATTTTTTTATATAATTATATATAATTTATACATAATTGTATCTAATTGTATAAAATCTTTTTTACTCGGGTATTCACGAAAAAATTTCAACGAACTTTAAAGTTGAATTGTAAATAAAATGAATTTCTTATAATTGATTTGTAATTAACTCTTTATTATAATTATTTTTTCTTTCTGTTGATGTTTGACAGAAAATTATATAAAAATTTAAAGTCGAATTAAGATTATTAGCAAAAACTTATATTTATTTTTAATAATTTGGAAAATTTACGTATAACATGAACACTTGAAGCATGTTAATTTGGATTTACTAAATTTAATTTATTAAGTTTGCAACTACTTCCTTGTGACAGGAGTGGGTCATTAGCCGGCTGCAGTCTTCCTTGGATATGATGGCCGTTTCTCAGGTTATCTGATTGAAAAGTGGTTTGCGGTATCCGAAAAGGCCTTGCTGAACTTAGATTTTCTATAAATTGAGAATGAATTAACACCGTAGATTCTGAGAAAACTTAAAAATTCAAGTTTTTTAATTTTTAAAAAATGGTTTTTTTGGAATTACTTTGTTTCAATCAATCCTATGATCTAATCAGCTTTTCTACTCAAAAAATTATGTCGATTACCGTAAACCGCAATAGAATCGGTTGATTCATTTAAGAGATATCGTTGTCAAAAGAAATCTCGAAAAAGTGTTTTTTTAAAATAATTTGAAAAATGTGCGTCAAATAAATTTTTTCTAAATAAATTGTCGCTGAGCGTTCTAAAATCGGATGTTTTGTCCGAAAGTTATAGTAGCTTAAATATTTTGAAAAAAGTTTTTTTTCAAATACAAACTAGATGTTTGAAACTTGAAGAGCTCAAAAACGTCGTAACAGGCTAAAATTTGGAGCGCTTTGCATTTAAAATTAGCAGGAAGTTGCTGGGATGGCCTGTAGGGTCAATCGCTTTACTAATTTTTTTCTCATGAATTCATCAAATTTTTCCATTACATGTTATTTTTCAAGTAGTTGTACATGATCTTCACTGCTGCATTATATCCTTGGAGGTAATCAATCTGAAAATAAGTTAAGTATCATTTGGCAATTCACAACGTATTTGAATAAATTAATAATAGAATATAATATAATTAAGAAATTAGCAATTATATTGTGACATGGGAAAAATTTTCCATGTCAAAAGATTATTTTGGTTAATTGTTTAAATTTATTTTCTTTTATTATTTAATTATTTTGGCTCAGCTGAAGGAAGGCGGAGATTCGACGCGACTGTGTCGCCCCAAACGGTCTCCTGATCAGAGTGCGAAGCTCGAGGTAAGACAGGTGGGAGGGAAAAGCGCCGAATTTGAAAAGTATGCATGAATGAGTGTGAATATTGTAAAGAGTATGATAGAGTGAGAGCGAAAATAAGTTAGAGCGATCAGACGAACCCGAAAATTTCACGGAGCCATCGACGACCAGTGAGACATCTGGACGACTACGTTAGAACGAGGCGAATTCAAATCGGCCAATGACGACAGCGTTTGAACAATTTCAGTCGAGCGAGAAGCCATCTGCATCCTGAAATCTGAACCGAATGGCATATCGACCAATCATCTGATCTATCAACCGAACCGCGAACTGACCCGAATGTCGAACTCGCTGACCCGAAATCGAACCTTTCGACCCAACATCGAACCTTCCAACCCAACATCGAACCTTCCAACCCAAATTTCGAACCTTTCAAGTCGAATATCGAACCTCCCGACCCGAATCCCGAACCTTGTGACCCGAATCTCGAACCTTTCGACCCGACGAAACCGACGAGCAATGCGAAACGACTCAAACCGAAACTCGAGGAATCTTCGACGCGTAGAGAAACGAGTAACCGACGATGATTGCGACGAGATGGTTGACTGCGAGCGAACTAGGAGCGACTAAGCGAATGAATTGCAGTGAACTATGCCCGATTAAGAAAGCTGATGGAACGACGATCATTCGAGAATTTGATAAAGTAATTGTACACCGTTTCCGTTGTCCCGAAGTGTTGTTGACCGACAATGACCGACCAGCCGGTCGTCAACATGAAAAGGCCCTGTGACTTGTCCGCGCCGTTACGCCCTCCCGACACCGACGATTAAATTGAAGCTCGAGGACTCCCTGTATTTGTATTATCGGGCATGTTCTATGTGTGTGATTGTACCCATTGCAGGATGTCCAACTACGAAGCCAGGCTGTATGCCCAGCTCATTGAGTAGGCCACTTACTTTCAAGGGGTTTTATTTCGAGAAGTGCCCTCGGTGCAACCCCACAAGGTTTGGTTTGCTGCTCCGAGCAAGCGATGTCCGCCAGGGACGCCATTAGCCACTGCCGAAGAGGTATAGGTAGCCGATACGTCAGCCAAAGAGAAATTTTGTTTGTTTATTTTATTATTAGAATTTATTTTTGTTTTTGATATAGAATTATTTATGTTTTGATACGCCGTTGCGTTTGTGTTGTCGCCATGCGACGCCCGATCTCTGCCGCCCAGGAAGGGGGCACGACTGAGTTTTTTTTTGTTGTATTTACGCCGTTGCGTTTTTTTGTTCTGACGTCGCCGTTGCGACATGGTACTATTAGTCTGTAAGTGAACGTGCCGCAGAGCGGATTCATTAGAATGTAATTTGATAATAAATTTTTTTTTTATGTGTTCGATCCTTATGTGCTATAACCTAACCCTTACTTCAGGTGACGCCCGGGAAAAAATGATCAGATCTGATCAGACATGAACAGGCATGAGTCTTCAGGTCTGATCAGGTATGAAAAATGACCGGGTCTGATCAGACCTGGCCAGGCATGTTCAGGTCTGATCAGATCTGTTCATGTCTGACTCGATCAGGTCCATAAAAAAAAAAAATCGGTGCCGACGGGGATTCGAACCGTACACCTCGCGCTCTTCAGACTGACACTTTACCTCTTGACCAAATGATTCATCTTAACTTGAGAGTATCTTTCGAGCTACTTCAAGTAATTCAAATTTTATACATGATTTATCCTTATAGTTAACGGAGTTCTATACCTAATTTATTAATTATTAATAATTAATCATATATTACAGTGATTATTCGGAACGGCTATGTATTTTTTTTCGCTCCATTAACATATGGTTCTACACTGAGAGAGAATTTTATTCAATAGTAATAAAACAGTTTATTTGGACTTGAAAAAAAATTTAGTTAATATTAATAAAATTATATTTCATATAAATAAAATTATATTAGTATTTAATAAAATTTCATAAGTATTTAATAAAATTTTCTTAAATACTAATATGTGTTTATTAAAATAACCACGAACGACGCTTTCGTTTGCTGTCATTAATACGAATATTAAGTCATTAAAAGAAATAATCTCAAAAAAAAAAAAATTAATATTCATCAATTAATTATAATATATTCAAATATATTTTCACAGTAAAATCTTTTAATAAATAGTATTAAGATTTTTTAACAAGACATCCTAACCTAACCTATTTGTTTACTTCATGACGAATCACATGTAGAGATTTTAAATAATAAAAATAAATAAATATTCGATTGAATTTATGAAATCATAGTCTTTATTTTTAACAAATGCGTCCCTACATTGTCTGGTTTTCTGCTTCTGTTTTCATTTTATTAAATAATGTCTAACTCTTATCGATTCATTTGAGAAATTTTTAAATTTAAGTGCATAAAAATTAACATCCACTCGGATAACAACAGTTGTAGACTTTGTATTTCAAAATATAGTTCCGACAAAATTCAATTTTACTTAATTATTTATTCAATTAATTACTGATCAATACTTGTTAGTTAGTTGATTAATGAATTTTCTTTATATTACATGTAGATAAATATTCATTACATACTAAGAAACATTTATTAGTATTTAATAAAATTTTTATTAGTATTTAAGGAAATTTAATTAATATTTAATAAATTTTTATTTGGGATTAGCCAAATAAACGTTTTATTAAATAGTAATAAAATTTCATTACTATTAAATAAAATTGTCTCTCAGTGTTGGCTAGATATCAGACATGGACAGGTCTGATCAGGTCTGAGCGTATTTAAGGCTTCAGACATGAACAGACATGAGCAGGCATGAACAGGTCTGATCAGGTCTGAACGAATTTAACGCTTCAGACATGAACAGACATGAGCAGGCATGAACAGGTCTGATCAGGTCTGAGCGTATTTAATGCTTCAGACATGAACAGGCATGAACAGGTCTGATCAGGTATAATTTCAGGCCTGATCATACATGAACAGGCCTGCTCAGGTCTAATTTCAGGCCTGATCAGATATGAACAGGTCTGCTCAGGTCTAATTTCAGGCCTGATCAGATATGAACAGGTCTGATCAGTCCTGATCATTTTTTCCCGGGCGGGACTCATGGTACCGACAATCAGCGATCCCTGTGGCTCCCAGTCGACGTCTGGGGGAAGGTGTTGTGATATGGAAAAAATTTTCCATGTCAAAAGATTATTTTGGTTAATTGTTTAAATTTATTTTCTTTTATTATTTAATTATTTTGGCTCAGCTGAAGGAAGGCGGAGATTCGACGCGACTGTGTCGCCCCAAACGGTCTCCTGATCAGAGTGCGAAGCTCGAGGTAAGACAGGTGGGAGGGAAAAGCGCCGAATTTGAAAAGTATGCATGAATGAGTGTGAATATTGTAAAGAGTATGATAGAGTGAGAGCGAAAATAAGTTAAAGCGATCAGACGAACCCGAAAATTTCACGGAGCCATCGACGACCTGTGAGACATCTGGACGACTACGTTAGAAAGAGGCGAATTCAAATCGGCCGTAATACAACGGCCGGCTAGAAGAAGCTGTGAGCTGATTGGATGCGAGTTTTTGGAACCAACAGAAAAGTAAAGAGCATATGTTGCCGAGGAGGCAGCCATATTAACAATCAATTCTGATCTGGACGCTGTACCTGTTGGTCGACTATCATTCCGATACGCCATTAACGAGATACTTTCACTGTAATTAAAAATTGGTGGAGTGATAAAATATTGCTGGTCATTAAAATTGTTGTCTCACTGAGAATATTTTTGACGATCGTTTGAGCTGGTGGATTATTACCGAGTGCCAAGGTATTTTGCCAGCACATGCAAGTGGGAGACGCCATCGCCGAGAGGTCGATGCCAGTCCGCCAGCCTTCCCGCCAATTAAGTTAGCGCCTTTTGACGAGCCAACACCGACTTCAAGGAGTTTACTGCGGCCACAGGGTGAGTTTGATCGATAATTCTAGCTTCAGGGTGTCCTCACCGCGACATCGCGATCAATTTTAGTAAATTTCACCAGTTTGATTTTTGGTGTAATTTTTTTTTGTATTAATATTTTTTTTACGAAAGTAATTATTGAATTCCTTTCGGATTATCGAGACGTGTGTGACGATACTCTGAGGCCTGGTACCATTATGTTGTGTGAACTTGTGTGTGTTCGTGACCTCACCACGTGGGAATTGATACCGTGCTTTAGATCCGTGTTGTTTATTTTTGTGATTATTGAATTGGACGTTCGATAAATTTCGAGTTGTTACGACAACTAGCCCGACCGACGCGCCATCTCCGAGCGTGAGCTCAAATTACCTCGAGCTTCTTCATTTACCCTCGACTTAATTGATTTACCGACCGTGAGTGTTACCTGCCGCGAGCCGCCAAAAAATTGAAATAATTAAATGTGTCAAAATTAATTTCGATGAATATTTGAATTTTTCTTTTTGTTGTTTGCGGCGACAATTGACTTATTGTTAGTTATAAGTAATTAACTTACTCAGGTGTTAATTTTTTTTTTATTATCATTTTTTTCTTAAAATTGTTTTATTGTTACGATCGATCAATTTGAGAGTAATTAATTGTTTATTCAGTCGCATTAATGATTATTAACCAACTCAAGGTTAATTAATTGTTCAATCATTAAGTATTAGTACTTTTATTTAATTTAAAATGAATTAAATTGTTTATTTCACCGCACAATCAGTTATTAACCAATTTGAGGTTAATTTATCGTTTATTCACTAGTATTATTACTTTTATTTAATTTGAAGAAAAATAAGTTGTTTATTCCGCCGTATAATTAGTTATAAATTAATTTGAGAATTTTGTGAGCCGATGACGGACCGAAGTTAATTATTCTTTTGATTTTTTTTTGTTTTACTTCGATTTCGATTATTTTTAGCATCGATTAATTGGTTATGTCAACGTAATACTAATTATAGTATATTATATTATATTATAGTATATTACTATTTGCGAATTATCGACTGATCACAGCTATAATTTTTCTTGTCTGTTATTATTGTCGTTACTTCGACGAGAATTAAATCGTTATTATACGAATTTGGCGACACCTTATGAATTATATTGGCGACTGCTAGAATAAATTGTTAACTGAACATTCGGTAATCATTTTTTTTTTTACTTCTTCCCTCCCCGAGATCACGCAGATTTAATACTTTTGCTTTTCGCCGATTATTCGAATTTTTGAATCTCTTCGTCGCCGACCCGCCACCCGACGACGATCAACAACGACTTCGAACCTTGGAACGGTAAGTTCCTGGCGCCCAACTACCTTCGAAACCCAGGTAAGCCAGTTTAGGTGGTGCTCTCCGGCCCTGACGACGCCAGTGCCGGCGAAATCCCATTATAATATATACTATCGATAAGTCATCTCTCGTAGTAGAACATTGTATAAAAATCGGAAAGCTGTTATTCGTTCGAACTAATAGATAACAGTTATCTTCATAAGTAACCAAATTGTCCTCGTGCTCGAATTTATACTTAATTTAATTAATATAGTGTACCGTTTCTCACCATCAACAATCTGCACTTGAGCTCTTTCTACCTCCGTTGCAAATTAATTTGTAACCCTTCCAACGTCCTGATTGCGCAATCTATCTGTAATGCGTTAATTTTTGTACATCCCCAGTGAACACATGACGTTCATCTGACGTCAGTCGAATGTCATAAGAATGTCACAAGATTTTGACATAAGTTTGACGTAAAACTGACTTTCCCTATGATCTTATTATGATGTCACAACCTTTGATGTCATTTTTACATCATTCTGATATAAAAAATGTTATGTCGTATTAAAGTCATTATTGTACGTCATAATGACGTAACTTTACCATCATACATTTACGTCACTGGTAAGTCACGGTTTTACGTAATACTGATGTAATTTTCAAGTCATACATTTACGTCACTGGTAAGTCACGATTCTTTGTAATATTGATGTGAGTTTCAAATCCCTATTTTACATCAGTTAAAAGTCACAGTTGTACGTAATATTGACATAAGTTTAAAGTCATCTTTTTACATCACTGAAAAGTTCTGATTGTACCTAATACTGATGTAACTCTGAACACTTTTTCTTACATTAGTGAAAAGTCATGATTGTACGTAAGGCTGATTTCATTTTGAAATCATCTTTATACCCTGTTAAAAAAAAAAAGTATTGAAGGTAATAGAAACCAGTTATGAAAAAACCAATACTTTTCAATTCTTTTGCCATACTTGTTTTTATCAGGATGCGTCAATGTTAAGTTACGGTTTGACATGATATTGATGTAACTTTGGAGCAATGGTTTTCCATCATAGATTCGTTGGAATTAAGCAGTAAAAAATTCATTCAAAAAAAGTATAGGGGAAGAGGGAGGACAAAATGGAATTTATCTAAAGAAATATTAAGTTTTTGGGGACCCAAATATTGTAAATCGTCTTCATTTTAATTCTGTTTTAGATAAATAGCACTAATTTTAAACTGCTGTTTAGAAAAAGATTTTTTATTTTTGAAGGCGAAACGGGGTACTCCTTAAAAAAAGTCAAAAATAATTTTTTTACAAAATAAGTATCAGCTTTGACAAAGTCAAATTTTTGCGAGCAATTTTGCTACAAAAACTCACTTTTGACCTAATGAGTATGAGAGTGAAATAAGGCAAATTTTTTGTGAAACTTATTGTATTTTTTAGTAATTATTGTATCTATAATAGAAAATGAAAAATTTAATAGTGAGAAAAAACCGTGATCATTTAGAAGTTGGAATAAATTATTTTCTATGCATGCTACCCACAAAGAAGTCTGAATTTTTCCCGATTTTTGACCTGCTGTATCTCAGTGAAAAATGATCGTATTGCAAATCTAAAAAGATGCATTTTAAGGCTTTAAAACTCCATGATAATAGTTTATAGATTTTCTGACAAAAAATTTTAGCTAAAAATGGGATGAAGGAGAACTTTTTCAAAATTTTTGATTTTTTTTTTTCGTCTCAGAGGCTTAGAAAAATTTTTTCGATTCATAACTTGACAGGTCCTCATAGAAAATTCATTCCAGCTTCCGAAAATGTCTTCTAATTTGCTGTGCGACCATAGGTAGCTGAAATATTAATAGTTGAAGACAAATGGGCTTTTGCAAAAGTATTGCTTTCATGAAAGTAATATAATTCTCTTTAATTATGTTTTATGAATTTTCTTGAATTTAGGAAAATTTTGTCAACTTTAAGTGGCATTTTGCGTTTAATTGGACAATCTAAACATTTTTGTTTTCAACTTTCAGAATTTATGACGTTCATATGACATCGTTATGACGTTCTTATGACCAATGAAATATTAATTCATGAAAATTCTGAAAATTTATAAAATTTAGAAAAAATTCATCAATTTCTATGCAATCTCATCATAAATCTTAATAAAACTTGAGAAAAACGTATAAACTTAATCCTTTCTAACTTTTAAATTCATATAGATTTAAATAAACGTTTTTAATATCAATCGTGATGCAGACAAGTTAGCAGCATTCAAGACTCCAAACTCAATGGACCCGAGTTCAAGCCCAGCACACGTCAGAATTTTTCAACTCCAAATCTTCTTCCTCAGCATGTAATCAGTCTTGAAATTATTATTCGAACCCAAAACCGCATAATTAAATGTTACTTTTTTTTCAAAAAATTTTCTTCCGCGTAATTAATTTTGACATCAGTTATATATCATAAGGACGTCATAATTACGTCATATAAACGTCATAAATGTCATGCAAGCGTCACACTTACATCGTAGGTACGTCATACGTATTACGTAAGAATCTTACGTCAGGAAGTGGGAAATTATGAGTCATATGTGACTCATATATGACTTACATCTTACGTAAATCATGACGTAGCATGACGTCATTCTGACGTCAGTTTGACATAATTGTGTTCACTGGGTCAGGATCATTATTATCCAACTTCAATTCGTAAGTTTCAGCGATTTTTGAGTTCCCGGTGAAGATTACGATCAAGTAGATCAATGATAACATTGATAATACAACAAATATTCTATCGTTCATATTTAATATAAGTTTTGGTAAAAATAAAGACTGTTTGTATTTTTAAGATAAGAGTATATTTCAAAAAAATATTGTAAAGTCGTTTAGCGCATTGTTGACGATCTAAATGAGTCATATCACGTGACTGTAATTAATAACATAGACGAGTGAAAAAACTCTCAACAATTGATAAGCAATATAAAATAATCTAATAAATAAATCAACTCTTACTGAAATTGAAATTATGGCCGACTAAACTTGGATAAATTACTTTTCAAAACTGATTTTATGTAATAAGAAATGAAATTGAATATAAAATTAATGCAGTAGATATAAAAAATCTCATTCAACTAATAATAATACTAGAGTAAAAATACCCTGATAGCCAAGTTGGCCGAAACTTGACGACAAAAGTAATCCCAAATAAACGGAAAGTTACTGCCGCAAGGTGGCGTCAAGAAGATGGCAATAGTTGTAAAGAAATACTTGCTGTCAACTTTTCGCCAACTTTCCTTCAACTTTTGACCAATTGATCAGTCGACTGAAATATTATTTTTTACCACCCGAGACGATAATTTATCGATTAATAATACCGATAATATTGTATTTGTTCTTATCAGATACGAGTTTTAATGATTCTGCCACCAGATGGCATAATTAGCAGTATGCATATATATATATATATATATATATATATATATATATATATATATATATATATATATATATATATATATATATATATATATATATATATTCATTTGTCACCGGAAATTTTAATTTAATTAATTACTTTGTGTTAATTATAATGATGAAATAATATGCTTAGTGTTTGTAATAAAATAGAAAATTATATTTGTTTCTGTAACCTAAATAGTTGACATTCTATAAGTTATATATACCTCCTTACAATTAATATATATTTTAAATGAAAAAAATACTTAATTAAAAAATATTAATTTAAGAAATGCTAATCCACTGGAGGATAATTTTCAGATGACTTAGAATAAAAATCTTCAGAAAAATCCGTGCTTTTCTTCCTCTTTTTCGGTGGTTCTGAGGCGGATTTAGTTTTTACTCTCATTCGAGAATCTGCTGCTTTCAGTGCAGTTTTTAAAGCTTCATGATATTGTTGCACAGTTAAATTAGGGTACACCGATCTTAAAGCCGCTGAAATAATGTATAATATTAATGAATGAAATAAAAATATTAATTCGGAAAATTATAAGAAAATTAAAACTTCATAATACTTACAGAGAAAATCACGATCGAGCATGGAACCAGCCAAAGTGTTTGGTTTCCCTTTACTGGGTTCAAAGTAATTGTAAGTGATTAACAGCTCCTCCATCATGAGTAAATTATTTTTCAAAATATATCGAACGTTATCCATTACACATCTTCCTCCTTTAAAAGCACTAATATAATTTCTCTGTAAATAAAAAAATAATATCAATTATGGGCTATTAATAAACTCTTAAGTATCGAATTATTACATTATGTTTGTACTGTAACTAATCTCTGTTAATGTTTTATATTTTAAGTTTAAATACTAATTATAATATTATACTTACTAATTTAGTTCTATTTTCTTCTGTAGCTTTTTCATATTCTTTAACTTCCGCCGCAGTGTGGAACGGTACGAAGTCAGGTTTGGCTATTGTCGATGCAATCGTTGGATTTCCACGCTGATGAACAATTTGCGACAATTTGGATAATTGCTCGCCTTGTTTATCCATTTTTTTTGATAATTCACTGGAATCATAATAATTGTATCAAGTTTTTATTACATAAAAAATAATTTTTTACGGAATTTTTTTTCAAGTAAAACTATGAATTTGTACAAAAATATTAGTATCAGGATTATTATGTAGGGGTAACTTAAATACCAATTCGATGTTCGTAACTCAGTGCATTTTTCAAGACTTACAAAAACTTTAGTATAAATACAAAAGTATCATTACAATATTACAATATATAAGTGCAGGGTGAGTCATTATTTTAGAATTTATTACAACTCATAGGACTATTTAGGACTATTCATAAATCCTGTAAGAAAAAACGATCATTAAAGGATTGGATTGAAATCTTGAATTTCAAGGGAATCAACTTTTTCAAGCTTTAATAAATATCTGCATGCAATCAAATGTCTAAGTTAAAACTGTACTTAGCAACTTGATGAGCTTATATAATAAATGTATAAATAATTATTATTTACAAAATATAGAATAATGTTAACTTACTTCAATAACAAAGTGTTATTTTGCGTAATGTTTAAAATGTCGAGAAGGACTTTTCCTGCCGGGTGTTGATCTGGAATAAAAACATCTTCCTGTGGATCTTTTGGATTAACAGGATCCCCTTCAGTTGTCTGAATACCTTCTTTAGAATTCTGTAACGGCCCTCCTGGTTTCTGTGAAAGTTCGCCACCATTATGTGGAGGCTCTGGAGGTTTTTGAGAAACGCTAACCGTTTGCAATGATCCTGGATGATCTTTTAATGAAGGGCGGAAGCCTATTATTTTAATCGGTTTCCCATTTGTCACAGGAATTAATTTCTGTCCTGGTTTCACAGAATGTGCTAACTGAGCAACCTTACTGATCTTGAATGTAGGTTTTTTCTTGAATGTAACACTACTACTAGTGCTGCTGTCACTCTCGTTACCGCTCTAATAAAAGAAAATAATAAAAATATATTAGATTAGATGAAACTTAAATAGTTTTAGATTTACCGTTAGATATACAAATAAAAATAAAATTTACAGATTATATTGCACACTTGTAAATAAGGTGCAACATGATAAAGAACTTAATTAAATAAGAAGAAAGTATTGGTGAATCAACTATAGGTATAGGAATGTTACATCGACTGCGGGTTATAATATAACATAATAAATAAAATATAAAACTCTAATTAACATTAAGTAAAAAACAGGAATCATGAACCAAAATACAGGCTGGAAAATAATGTTTACAATTTTCTTACATAATGTATGACTAATTTGTTTTATTGCGAATTGTCATAATTCCAAAATATTAGTCACGAGATTGAGAAACCAATAAATATCGGTCTCCGTCATTGAATATATATGGTGAACACTAGTAATCTGCAGCTGTAAACAATATAATATATTATAAGTAAATGCTTAATCTATATTCAATAAGCAACACCACACTTGATCAAGAAAATTTGAAACTTGTGAGTAAACGCTGTGAAAGCCATCAGTAATTGTGATAAATAATATTTAAGAAGATTCATGCACAGTTTAAATTAGTTTATTACATATTAATTAGTGAAGTCAGGCACCTTAATAATTTTCCTGAAGAATGAAATCTTAAATGTATGAATAAAAAAACTTACTATTATTTAAAGGAAAGTAGATAAATAAAAAACAATTTTTTAAATTTTATTTCAATATTTGAATTAACAAATTGAACCCTTTTTGTTTGACCACTGAAACAGATAATTGAAGAAAAATATCGAATTCGACTGTAAATGATTATATTTCTAATTATGTATTGATAGCAAAAAGTTATTCGTTAAGGTTTAATATTTAAATAACAAATGACTGACGAGAAGATAAAATCAACAAAATTTAATTCACAGTGATCAATTTTTTTATTCATATAAATGAAAGTTTCTCAAATTAAATATATTGATAACAAAGCGTGATCGTATTTTATTAAATGCATAGCATTAAGAAATTAGAACAACTGATACATTAATTACTTAAAAAAAAAGTAATAGCAAGGAATTAAAAAAAATACTAACCTCATCGTTGTCTGCTGGCATGACTTTTGATATAAGATTCAAATAATAAACCTCGCTCAATTGATTTATGTTAATTTTAACATAAATAATTTGTTATGATACTATTATGTGATGTTAAACACAAATTAATTAAAACTAAATATTAATAATGATAATTATGGTATGTGTTGTGATGCGCATTAATTTAAAACAATGGCCGCTTTCTACTAAGCATACGATAGAATAACAATAATAAGCAAAGCTTATTTAAGTAAATTAAATTAAACATCATTGTTATTGGGAGAGTGCAAATAAAATTAATAATAACCTTGGGATTATTAATTATATATAATTAATTATATGTAATCATGTTAAATTAAATATACATATATAATGTATTGTCATTCAAAAAATTTATTTATAATTTATGTATAATTCCATATGTAATTATAGATGACATTTTTTTCTCCTGATATTTACATAATTTTTTGTTTAAATTAAAATAAATTTTATCAAATTTTAACTTCTACTTATTTATTAGTTATAGTAACAAAACAATTATTATATAAACTTGATGTACACCTTTACTGCTAATGAATTATCGTCATTTGTTGTTTTAAATATTTTACAGTTTGAGATGTTCCTTCAGATTCATTAAATATTCTTATCAACTTTCAGGCAAAATTTGCGTTGCACCTTGCTTCGTACTTTTGAACGCAACTTGCTGTGAAAAAATAATACTTTGAATCATAAGAGAAAAAGTTGCGTGAAACTTGCTGTACAAATTCGAGTACAACTTTCTATTCACTTGTTGCCGGCTATTTTTTGACGACAACGTGCCTGTACCTTGCGGCAGTAGATTGGTCTTCTTTTTCTCAGAAACTTGTAGCCAACGTGACGCCAACAATGGCAAATTCGGAACTGGACCGCAAGTTGTCGCTAAGTTGGTGGCAACTATTTGACACCAACTTTGTTGGTCTGAAACTCTGGCTATCAGGGATATGTTTATAAAAGTTCATACCGAAAATGACTTTAACTAGTGATTAACTGCAACTTTTAATCGTTTGACCGAGCTTTGACAAGAAATTTTTATGTGACAAATGAACACTCAAATAAAGCGATTTTTGTCATTGCGCTAATTTTTCACTAAAAAAATACTTGCACAGAAAGTCTTGACGTCAAACTGCAGAGTAACTTATGTGCAACTTAACTAAAATCGTTTGCTTTGCCAACTCTTTCCATCAAGTTGACTACAAATTTCGGTAGTAGATTGACGGCATTTCAGTTAAGGTGGCTATCAGGGTATTGAGCATGAAATACAGATAAATTAAAGTGAAAATCATTTGACTATTCGCCCATAAAAGCGCCCACTGCTGATTACGGACCGTTCATCGGTAAGTCGGTAATATAACATATGAATTTTTCAAATATTAATACGTAATCTATTTTATCTACAAAAATTCCGTTATTCTTCCATATAGTACGGAAATTCAATAATTGGTTCATATCATAACAGAATTAAAAGTGAAAAATAATGAATTCATAACAATATATTATTGGTTTAGAAAGTTATAAAAAACTTTATTAATTAAAAATTAAAACATTTTCAAAAAAATACAATATCACATTTCAAAACACACCTAAAACATTTCTCCAATAAAATTATCCATCATTTAGTAATACTATTTACAAAATATACATAAAGAAAAATTTTTTTCAGAATTGCGTGGAATGTGCTCATACAAGTCTATAAAATATACCAAAAAAAAAAAAAAAAAAAAAAAAAATTAACAAAAATATTTTAGTGAAGTTTTGCAACATTTTTTTCAAGATTATTCAATTCCGTAGAAATAGCCACCGGAAGATCTTTACCCACTTGAGCGTCGAAATATTCTTTCAATTCTTTGACTTCTTTTTCCCAAAAATCTTTGGGTAATTTGAATAACTCCTCCAAATTGATGTCTTTTAAACCTTCGGTATTAAGTGTTCCATCTTTTGGAATGAAGCCGATGGCTGAATCACGGGCAATATCTTCGCCTTCTACTCGACGCAAGATCCAATCAAGAACTCGAGAATTTTCACCAAAGCCTGGCCATAAGAATCGTTTGCTTGCGTCTTTTCTAAACCAATTTACATGGAAGATATCTGGCAGCTTGGCGTCTTTTACCTGTTCCATACTAAGCCAATGTTGTAGATAGTGCCCGAAGTTGTAGCCAAAGAAAGGTCGCATAGCGAATGGATCGTGCATTATAACTTTAGCCTGCAAGATAAAACAAATAGGACAATCATTAATCATTTCATTGTTACAAAACTTGATTAGATCATCAAAATCAAAACTTACTTTATATTCAGCAGCTGCAGTAGCTTCAGATCTCATAGACGCTCCAATAAAGACGCCATGTTGCCAGTCCCGTGCTTGATAAACAAGTGGAACGCCTTCAGGTCTGCGTCCTCCGAAAAGAATGGCGTCGATGGGAACCCCCTCAGGATCTTCCCAAGCTGGATCGATGATCGGGCATTGATTTGCTGGTGTGCAGAACCGAGAGTTTGGATGAGCGGCCGGAGTTTTTGAGTCACGGGACCACGGATTTCCGTGCCAATCAGTAATTCCAATATCCTTGTCAATTTCATTCTCCAGTCCTTCCCAGAAGACTCCACCGTCACTGGTCCGAGCCACATTGGTGAATAATGTGTTCTTGAAGATAGTCTTCATCGCGTTTGGATTGGTGGCACTTGCTGTACCAGGAGCGACTCCGAAAAATCCGTTCTCAGGGTTGATAGCCCGTAAACGTCCTTGTTTGTCGAACCTCATCCAAGCAATATCATCCCCAACACACTCTATTTTGTAACCTGGCAAGGTCGGCTGCATCATTGCGAGATTCGTTTTTCCGCAGGCACTTGGAAACGCTGCAGCAATGTATCGCTTCACGCCTTTTGGATTTGTGATTCCTAAAATCTAGATTTGCATCAAGGTTGACATTAAAACAATATAATACCAATGGAATATTAAATTTTTTCATGGATTTAGGAAGCTATTACATACCAGCATATGTTCGGCAAGCCAGCCCTCTTTTTTAGCAATCGTGGAGCCGATTCTGAGAGCAAAGCATTTTTTGCCCAACAAAGAGTTGCCTCCGTACCCGCTTCCATAAGAAACAATTTCATTTTTGGCTGGTTTGTGGAGAATTATCGTTCTCTCAGGATCGCAGGGCCAGGAAGCCTTCATTTCGACTTTTGAATCAGCACTAGGAACCCCCACGGAATGCAAACATTTAACAAAGTCGCTCTTGTCAAGAACATCAAGGACTCGGAAGCCCATGCGAGTCATTATTCTCATTGAACAAACAACGTACGCTGAGTCAGTGATTTCTATTCCTATTTTGGAAAGTGGTGACCCAACTGGTCCCATGCTGAATGGAATTACGTACATAGTACGGCCTAGACCAAAGTATATATAATTGTTATCGAGAGTTAATCATGAGTCGTGTGCTGATAAAAATGTTAAATTGGTTTAAAAATAAAATTGAAAACCAAGAAAATCATTTTGAGAAATTTTATTTTCTTGAATCAAGCAGAAAAGTTCTTGAACTAAAAGTTTTGATAATTGTTTGAAAGTGGTGTCTACCATTTTCGATCCATTTTAAAGCTTTAATGTTAAAAAAAGTTTTATTCTAACCAAAAATCATGAATCAAATTTTTCAACATAAATCGACTGACTTCTAGTTTGTTTTTATGATTTTTTTAAAAACTTTTTGTTAAATTTTTAACTTCCCGCTAAGAAAATCGAAGATTTTCAAAAATCGGGAAGTTATTGTTTTCACCCCGTTTTGCAAAAATCGAGTTTTCATCAAATCTCGACGTTTGAAGGTCACAGGAAGCTTCCCTGACTATCCCCGTGAGGTTGTCACTGTGTGTGTGTGTGTGTGTGTGTGTGTGTGTGTGTGTGTGTGTGTGTGTGTGTGTGTGTGTGTGTGTGTGTGTGTGTGTGTGTGTGTGTGTGTGTGTGTGTGTGTGTGTGTGTGTGTGTGTGTGTGTGTGTGTGTGTGTGTAATAAAAAATAAGAAAAAAATTTTTTGTTTAAAGTGGTTTTTTTGGAATAACTTTTAAACGGCTTTATTGATCAACTCCAAAAACTAATCCGCCCTTAAGCTTGAAAAACTACATCGATCGCCGCTAATTCGGTCAAAATCGGTTAATTCGTTCGAGAGATATCGTGAACGAAAGAAAACCGAAAAAAGTGTAGTTTTCACATAACTTCGACATTTCTTTTCGAATCGTTTTTGATCAAATAGAATAATTTTTAGAGCTTAAAAACGCGTCGATCGCCGCCAAGAACGTTGAAATCGGTTGATTTATTCGAGAGATATCGTCGACGAAATATTTGGAAACAAGTAATTTTTTAACATAACTCCGACATTTTCCGGAATAACTTTCAAACGGCTCTACCGATCAATTCCAAAAACTATTCAGCTCTTAACATAAAAAAACCACGTCGATCGCCGCCAACTGCGTAAAAATCGGTTCATTCATTCAAAAGTTATTGCGGTTTGAAAATTTGAAAAATTGTGTGTCATTAAACTTCTATCAGACTTTTGAGCTCGAAGAGCTCAAAAGCATAAAAAGTTATCTCTTCAAGCTCAGAGAGCTCAAAATAACACATAAATGGTATTTTTAGCTCGGAGAGCTCAAAAACATCATTAGTGCACTTTTAAGCACCTAGGTATGTAATGAGCGGGAAGTTGCACGGATGGCCTTCAGGGTCTACCGTTTTTCTATTTTTTTTTTTTTTAATAAATTACTTAAAAAATGTGTGAATGGCCTAAAACATTTTAAATAGTATTTCTATGACAATAATGTTTTTCAAAAAATAATTTTCTTAGTTGAAAATTCAGGGATCCTACGGTTCTTACGGCGCCATGGTTAGAAGGTGGATTTGTATAGATCTCGATGAAATAAAACGAAAAGTAAAAATGAAATTTTTAATATTTTGCTTAGTTTAAATACCTTAAAAAATGGAAATTTTCTGTTTTTATCTGAATATTTTTGAAATTAAAAAAAAAAAAAAAAAAAAAACAGACGTGAAATTTTTGCTATGAAAAATCTGAAAAACAGGATTTTATTTTTTTGCAAAAAATCCGAAAAACAACGTGACCTGGGATGGAGCTTCGTGGCACCGGAAGAACCGTAGTCTTGCCGAAAATTATTTCTTTTAAATCAAATTAATTTTTTCGTTAATGTAGCCAATTTTTTTTATATATGTCTTAGAGTTCTAACCTTTCATACAACTAGGAAATCGTTGAGCAACAGCCTCATCCATATCATTAGGACTAATCCAATTTCCAAGAGTTCCCGTGACTTCTTCCCTGGGAGTTGGGATCGTTTCGTTTTTCGTTTCAGTGCTGATAAACGTGCGGCTTTCTACACGAGCAACATCTGCTGGATTCGTTCGCGCCAACCAACTAAAAAACGCGATTATTGAAAGAAGCAATTGAAAATGGTTAAAAATTGAATTTTTGGTTACATACCAGTTTTCGTATTTCGGCAGAGGTTCAATAGATCCGTTGGTTTGCAGCAACTTGAGCATAATTTCGTTTTCTTGATCGCTACCGTCGCAGATGTAGATAGCGTCAGGCTTACAAAGTTTGGCGCATTCTTCAATATAAGCCAGTACTTTCGGTGCAAGAGGTAGTGTTAACTCGGAGATAATTGGCACACCCGATATTTTATAAGTTGAGCTCTTACTTTCGGTCACTTGAGTCGCCATCAGGCTTGTTACCCTAAAACAAAACATTGTCAACATTGAAGCTGTCGTTTAAAAAAAAAAAAAAAAAGAGCGAAATCTAACATTGTATTATATTATACAACACAAGCGTCTTTATCGTTAACGAAGTTATCTAACATTAAACTAAATATGACAAGTGAATTTAAAATCGTTAATTCCAGCAGAACTAGATTATAGAACTAGTCTATTAAACTTTCTTGAGTAATGGCTAAAACTGAAAAGAGACTAAACCGGATTTTAGCTCCCGCTTATTCTATCGGCCAAGAGAAAGTCAAATAGCTTTATTCTATGAATAAACTTGAAAATTTCAAAGTCAATGTAAAATATTTAGCTAAATTTTATTTTCAAAATATTCATTATGATTACACAAACACAAAAAATTCACTCAACTGAAGAAAAAAAAAGTCTTGGACAAAAAAAATCATTTTGAAGAATTTCATTATCTTTAATGAAGTAGAAAAATTTTTAAGCTAGATTAAATTTAGTTATTTAAGAAAAATTTTTTGAAAAAAATTTTTTTGCTTAATTCAATATTTCAAAAAAAATTCACGAGTCAATAAAATAAATGAGGAAGATTAAAATAGTCTGAGTCTAAACAAAATTCTCTTTTGCCCAAAGTTATTTTTTTAGTCAAAAATTGATTTTTTCGTAGAACAAATTCTTTAAATTGTTTTCTTGATTGAAAATTTTTTCTTCTAAGTCAAATCCTTTTTTTTATGTACTTAATTCATGATTATATAATTAATTAGTAAAAGTGAAGTAAAATTACTTACTGAGGGTAAAATTTGTCTACGCAGTAAGGCATCTTGTATAATTTGTTAGATTTAACAGAAACACGATAAGTGAAAATGGAAAATCTCGATGATTTGATAGTAGGTTTTCCAACAGCGAAATTTGTAATCCGTAGAAACTTATGATATTCCACAGAATTGTTATGTAGAGTAGAAAAAGTACGTGTTAACTTGTCAGGTTCTAGCAGACATCTAGTTCCTTTGATAATTACTGATTGTCTGGCAACGTTCCACCCGTGTGTCGTCATCTTAGCAATCGTTTTCTGGCCTTTTATATGCTCTCTGATGAAACAGTCTAAATGATCGGAGTCCAAGGGTCGCGGGGTTTCTCTTGTGTGCTAACGTTTTCCGGAAATTTACAAATAAAACTTGTTGTTATTTCTTTTTTTTTGTACTTACTCACGTCCAGCAACAGCTGAGTGAGGATGTTGATTGTTGATCATTGATCATTGATTCAATCCAGTCTTACATCATTAACATGAGCGCAATTTAGTTTTATTGGTGATCTGATCTGATATGAACAAAACACCAAAAGTAAACAAACAAACTATTTGTTATAAATGGAAGATTTTAATGTGACACCGGGTGATCTCCGAGTTTCAAAGCTCGCACGATTGTTGGCTGAAAGTAAAAGTTACTGTCTTATAAAGGTTTAATCAACTGCGAAGTTGTAAATAAGTTGTGACTGCATGCCCCGGTTTTATACGAAAGCCGTTGGCCCCCTCGTGCTCTTCTATTTTTACCGGCATCCCGAACCACACCGCACCGACGATGTTGCATCCACTTGTTTCGATATCTTGTCGCAAAGCTCTTTCTTTATTTAATGCACTTAAGAAAATTAAAACTTGTCGCTGTTGTTTATTATACTTATAATTAGTAACAATCATTATGGCCAAATTTAAAAATAAATTTTTGTTATTGTTGCATTAATTTGCTTATTTTTTGTTCGAACAATGACTGCACACTGAAAAAAAAGTTTTTTCTATCAAGGAAATGTTTCCTTATGGATAAAAAATTGGTATTCTTATGATTAAAATACGAAAGTTTTTTAACTATAAGAATACAGTTTTCTCACTGTCAAAAAACTATAATAAACTATAATACTAGCCTTATAATAAAACGTGGTATTTTAAGGTTAAGAATATCAGTTTTTTTTTAATCAAGAAAACTCGAGCAAAAAATTTAGTATTCTAGATGGAAAAATTTTTTTTTTTCAGTGCAACGAAAATTTCTTTAGAAATCGAGATAATCATCCAATATTTTTTTAATTTTGCAGAATGATAAGAATGATACAGAAAGTATGATTATGATTAATATACTAATTTTTCCACGCACGTAAGGAGTTGATAAAAAATATTATTTATTTACATTTATTGTATCAAGAAAATAAAAAAAACATGGTTATTGTTTTTGTCTATTTATTGTTTTAAAGATAAAAAATTTTTGTCTGTTTAATCAAGTGGACAACATATTTTTAATCGTGAATACAATGTACGTTGGTTAAAAATATATTTTGCTAATCAAAATAACTGTATCGAGTAAATTATAGAAAATACGTAATGATTGCGTATCAAAATATTGCATCATTATTTGAAGTATTTATTGAAGATCAAGTGTAAAAATTTATTAGCGCAATTTTCAATTAACCGAAGACGTCATTAATTATTAATTGAAAAAAAAATTAGAAAAACGGTAGACCCTGAAGGCCATCCGTGCAACTTCCCGCTAATTTCATACCTAAATGCTTAAAATTGCACTAATGATGTTTTTGAGCTCGCCGAGCTTAAAGGGATGTGTTATTTTGAGCTCTCTGAGCTTAAAGGGATAGCTTTTCTATGCTTTTGATCTCTTCGAGCTCAAAAGTCTGATAGAAGTTTGATAAAACACAATTTTTCAAATTTTCAAACTGCAATAACTTTTGAATAAATGAACTGATTTTTACGCGGTTGGCAGCATTCGACGCAATTTTTTAAGCCCCGTGAAGAATCTGTAAGTTAAGTTTGATCGAACCAGGATTTTCTGAGTAATTCTGAAAAAACACTTTTTTCGGTTTTCTTTCGTCAACGATAACTCACGAATGAATTAACCGATTTTCACCGGACTGGCTGCGATCGACGTGGTTTTTTTTATATTAAAAGCTGAATAGTTTTTGGAATCGATCGGTAGAGCTGTTTGAAAGTTATTCAAAAAAATGTCGGAGTTATGTTGAAAAAATCCTTGTTTCCAAATATTTCGTCGAGGATATCTCTTGAACCAATCAACCCATTTTTACGTTCTTGACGGCGATCGACGCGGTTTTTTGAGCTCTAAAAATTATTTTATTTCACCAAAAACTATCCGAAAAGAAATATCGAAGTTATGTGAAAAAAACACTTTTTTCGGTTTTCTTTCGTTCACGCTATCTCTCGAACGAATCAACCGATTTTGATCGGATTAGCGGTGATCGACGTGGTTTTTCAAGCTCAAGGGCGGATTAGTTTTTGAAGTTGATCGATGAAGCCGTTTAAAAGTTATTCCAAAAAAACCACTTTCAAAAAAAAATTTTTTCCGATTTTTTTTGAGATTTTTCAAATTCTCAGAAAATCTAAGTTTGAGGGAAGTCTTTAGAACGCCGTTTGGTTGGTTCCGATCGGTTCAATCGTTCAAAAGTTATAAGCGATTCACATACTTACACACACACACACACACACGCGCACTCTCTCTCTCTCTCTCACACACACACACACACACACACACACACACACACACACACACACACACACACACACACACACACACACACACACACACACACACACACACACACACACACACACACATACATACAGACATAGTGACAACCTCGTGGGGATAGTCAGGGAAGCTTCCTGTGACCTTCAAACGTCGAGATCTGATGAAATCTCGATTTTTGCAAAACGGGGTGAAAACAATAACTTTCTGATTTTTGAAAATTTTCGATTTTCTTAGCGGGAAGTTAAAAAAAAAAAAAATAAATAAAGAATAGTAATCTTTTAAATTCAACCGTCAAGGGCTATTTTTGAATAAAAATTTTGAGTCAAAATTATTAATTAAATAAAAACTTTTATTTTTTGATTATTTAGATAATTCTTTAATTTAATTTTTAGTCTTGAAGGATCTGACATGTAAATACAACGAGGGTCATGCTGATATCTACAAATTCTATGTGAACGCTTAGGGGTTCATTGATTATATTCACAGAGTCCATAGTCCAGTTAATGTCTAGAGTCTGAAACTGATAATTCTGATTTTTTTTATTTATTAATTTTTTTGAGATAAAAAATTTTTAGTGAAAGAAGACTCGATAATTACTGTATCAATCATTCTGTCATTATCCTTCAAGTTTTTTAAGGCTGTAAATATTTGTGTAAGAAATTTCGTTTAAATTATATTTCTTTACCGCGAAATATAACGAGCTTATCGTGTACAATCAGAGAATTTTTTGAATCGTAATATTTTGTTACTTATTTTATTGAATATTTGATAAATATAATTTAAAAAATTTGATTTTGCGATTCTTGAGATAGAAGATAGTCATTTTAGATTTTAGGTAGAATAGATTATTTTCAATAAAACCAATAAAGTTTTTGATAACGTAAATTATAAATAGGCTATATTAAAAATGATTACATCAGCTTCAACTGGCTTTGAGAGATAATGAACAATTTTTTTTTTAATTCTTTCGAAACGATTTAATTGTACTTTTCAGGGAAAAATTATTTTTATTCGGCCTGATATGGCTATATATGCTCATACATAATTTTTTGACTAAAGGTGAACTCTTGTACACCTTTCCTTACATTTGCCTGATGTAGGCATATGTAAGCAGATCATGCCATATATAGCCAAATATGAAAATTGACAATGTATGGCCATACACCCCATACAAAAAATGAAGATCGGCCGAGTATCGTGAAATATCGTTGGGCCAAGACTGGGCGAACATCGGATGGTAACACCCAGCCGATATAGGCGACTGAGCATCGGCCGAACATAGTAACCAAGCATTGGCCGAGCATCGTAACCAAGCATTGGCCGAGCATCGGCCAAGCATAGGCAAAAAATCAAATTTTAGGTAAAATAATTAAAAAAAATTTTTTTTCGTTGTTTATTTTTGAATTATTATTATTCTGAGGTGATGGACTACTGGTTGATAGAAATTAATTCTGAAAAAATCCGGATGTAAAGGGATTTGAACCTGGTCCGTCTGCGTGGAAGTCTCGAGCGGTGTCATGGGCGCTGCTAACTTCCATACAGGAAAATACGACGGGGCCAGATATGGGCCACGCTTGGCGCAATGCTTTCCACCTCTGGCCCATGCTTGTAAACCCGCTTTGGCCAAGCCTTGGTAGAAGTCTGGAGTGATAACAGGGTGCCAAGCTCGGTTGCCAAGACTAGCCCAAGCATGATAACCAAGACTGGCCCAAGGTTGTTAACCAAGACTGGCCCAAGTTTTTAAGCCAAAGCAAGCCCAGGCTTATTTACCACTATAGAATTTACTAAAAGAAGTAGATTATAAAATATATTTAGAATCTAATTGTTTACCAAATATTAAACCAAATTAGTATTAAGAACCCAATTTCGAATAAATTAAATTCTCTGAAATAAAATAGTAAAATTCTACGAAATGGTTAAATTATTTTGTATAAAATGAGTAGTTTTTAGTTGAAATGATAAAAAAGGAAATTTTTAATTGTCATTGATTTATTTTAATTTTGATGTAGAGCTAACGCAAGTTTGGACGACTTAACTCTTAATTTAGACTTAACTTTCGCTAATTAGAGAAATAAAGTGAAATTCGCGTTTGCCCTAACATTCTCATTCGAACCTCATTCGAACCTGAGCCGCGCGCTTGCCAGACCGATAACTAACCCCTATGCCGTACGACCGATAAATTGATATATATCTCATCATTCATATGAACTAAATCTATATGGTGACGGAGTGTGACGGTTTATTATTTATATAATTTATGTTATTTAATATGGTGTTTTGATGAAAATGATCTATTTTTTACAAATGTTTAGTAATTAAAAAAAAGCAAAAGTCAAGTTCTTATATTACTTTAGACTTTGTAAATCATTCTGTATATTTTTAATATCATATTATAAATTTTAATGTTTAAAATTATTAATATTAAAAATTCAACTGTAAATTATTATATTTTAATTTTTTTAAGACCATATCAATTTTGACGATACACAATTGTTTTGTTTAAAAAATAAATTTTCAATTTCAGCATTTGCTATCAAATATTCGTTAAGCAATAAATATTTACTGTTCCAAATTCTGTTACTTAATGATTAATTAAGTTTGGATTTTCTATTAAATGACCAAAGTTAGGTTGCTCAATTCTGGCTCAAGTCTGGGTTTCCATTCGAAAGCCAAGGCTAGGCTTCCCAGTCTTGGCTAACGCTCGGGTGATCATTGCGTCGGCCAAAGATAGGTTTCCCAGCCCTGGCCCAAGTCTGGGTCGCCATATCACAATGTCACGTGAATATAAAGACTTCAAAACCCAAGTTAAGGTGTCTCTAGGTTTGGCCAAAACTGGGTTATTCAGTCGAGGCCCATGTTAGGGTTACTATTCAACGGCCGAGGTTAGGTTATACAATCTTGGCCCAAGTTAGGGTTACCATCCAACGGCCAAGGCTAGGTCATTCAGTCTTGGCCCATGTTAGGGTTACCATTCAACAGCCGAGGTTAGGTTACACAAACTTGGCCCAAGTTAGGGTGACTGTAGGCTTGGCCAAGGCTAGGTTATCCAGTCTTGGCCCATGTTAGGGTAACCATCCAACGGCCAAGGTTAGGTTACTTAAACTTGACCTAAGGTAGGGTGACGCTAGGCTCGGCCAAGGCTAGGTTATTCAGTCTTGGCCCAAACCTGGGTAATCATTGGAATGGCCACGGCTGATTGCCCAGTTATGGCCCGGGCATGGGACAATATAGGTTTGCCAAGATGGGCTTCCCAATAATGTCCCAGGCATGGCCCCGTCGTTCAACTCTGGGGCTTCCTGTATGGGTTGATCTGAGTATAGTGTTCTTAGTTTAATCATTTCAATGTTCAACAATCAATTTTTCTCAGTATAATTTAGTTAACTTGATTTTTGTTACGAATTTTTCTATTTATTTCATAATTGAACAATTTCTGAATTTTAATAATAAAAAATAACTTCCTAGTTTTTTAAAACTTCATTTTTTAAGCAAGAAGTTCAAAATTAATTAAAAATAAATGATTTATTAGTAAATAAATATATATATATTTATATTTGTATATTTTTATTTATATTCATAAATCTATTAGCGAGTAAATAAATCATTTATTAAAAATCATTAGTTTTTTGCTAAAATTTTTTTTTTTAATACTAAAAGAAATAGGTTTAACTGATTGGGTAATGTAAAAATTTATCGAAAAAGTCCTCCAAAAAAATATTCATTACTTATTAAATCTGGTTTAGTAAAAACAAATGTTGATTTAATCATAATAGAGCTTGTTGAATAATAAAAATGTTTATTAAAAACTAAAAAATGATCAATATAATATTTATAAAAAAAAACATTGTTAATAATTTAAATTGGTGTTTTCTTCTAAAAAAATCTCGTAAGATATTTTTTAAAAATTGATTTACTAATTTTTAGTACATATTAGTTTATAATTTGGTCAAACGTTAAATTAAAACAATAATACAACATAGTAATGACTAACACCTATTAATTGTTTTCAAGTGTAATAAAAAATTAGCCGGAGCATCGGCCAATCCCTTGTAGGAAAAAAAATATATACGATGGGGCCTGTCTTGGCACAATACTGGGTTACCCAGACTCGGCCGAACAATACTGGCCCACGACTGGACCACTACTCAACTGGCAAGTCTTGTTTTGCTACTCTTGGACCAAGACTCAGCCAATATTCAACTGACAAGTCTTGGTTTGCTACTCCTGGACCAAGATATAGCCAGTGTCTATGTAACAAGTCTTGGTTTGCCAGTCTTGAACCAAGACCTAGCCAATATCCAATTAACAAGTCTTGGTTTACTACTCTTGGACCAAGATATAGCCAATGTCTATGTAACAAGTCTTGGTTTGCCAGTCTTGAACCAAGACCCAGCTAATATTCAACTGACAAGTCTGGGTTTGCTACTCCTGGACCAAGATCTAACCAATTGCGGAGGGGTGATGTAAGGGAGGATTATTTACGCCTGCCTAGATCTAATTGTCGGATATTTGAGAACTCTTTTCTTATCCGCGGGATACGCATTTGGAATGCGCTACCCCCAGAAGTAACTAAAGCTGAAAATTATGAACTGTTCCGTAGTGCGTGCTATAATTATTATTTGCAAAAGTATTAATTTATGATATTGAGCTTTGATTGTCATTATTGTATGCTGCTGTGCCTTGAGTGATATTGAATGATATTAGTTTTGCTTAACTGTGCTATTACCAGGTTTTCTGGCAACTTGTCTCATATCTACCACGATTATAATTTATAATTTATAATTCACGTTATTATTTCATTATAATATGTTTTTATTTTATTATTTTCAATTTATGCAATTACATGCTCTGTATTTTACACTGATTATAATGTATAATTATGATGGTCCTGAGGGAGCTAAGGCTCTAGGGTCAATAAAGTTTATTATCTATCTATCTATCTATCAATGTCAATGTAACAAATCTTGGTTTGCTAGTTTTGAACCAAGACCTAGCCAATGTCTATGTAACGAGTCTGGGTTTGCCAGCCTTGGTTCAAGAGTTAACCAATATTTAATTAACAAGACTTCACAGAAAAAAAAAAGTTAACTTGAATCAAGTAAAAAATTCTTGAACCAAAAGAAAATAATTTTGAAAAGTTTTATTGTCTTGAATCAAGACGAAAAATTCTTAAATCAAGTTGAAATTATTTAAACGAAGAAAAATTTCTTGGTTTAAGAATTTTTTTACTTAAATCAAGGAGATGAAGTTCTTTAACATTATTTACTTGATTCACGTTAGTTGTTTTTTCTGTGTTGGCTTATTATCCTTGGCCCAAGACCCAGCCAATATTCAACTGATGTCTTGGTTTGCTACTCCTAGATCAAGATCTAGCCAGTGTCTATGTAACAAGTCTTGGTTTGCCAGTGTTGAACCAAGACCCAGCCAATATCCAATTAACAAGTTTTGGTTGATCAGTCTTTATCCAAGATCTAGCCAATATCTTTGTCACAAGTCTTGCTTGCCAGACTTGGGACAAGCGCCAGCTACTATTGACATTGTTAAAACTGTAAATTTGACAGTTTTTTGTCATTTTATTGTTGTTTTTTTTTAAATGCTTAAATTGAAAATTTATTATTTAACAAAAATAATTACATATCGTCAAGATTGATACGGTCTTAAAAAAATTAAAATATAATAATTTACAGTGGAATTTTTAGTATTGATAATTTTAAGCATTAAAATTTATAACAAAATATTAAAAGTATACAGAACGATGTACAAATTCTAAAGTAATATAAGGACATGACTTTTGTATTTTTTTTAATTAATAAACAAAAATAATAAACCGTCACACTCTGTCACCATATAGATTTAGCTTATAAGAATGATGAGATGTAGGTCGACTCATCGGTCGTACGGCGTAGGGGTTAGTTATCAGTCTAGCAAGCGCGCGGCTCGGGTTCGAATCTCGGTTAGGGCAAATACAATTTTCACTTTATTTCCATAATTAATAAACGTTAGATCTAAATAAAAAGTCAAATGGTCTAAACTTGCGTTAGCCCTGCATAAAAATTAAAATAAAAAAAAAATTACAATTAAAAAATTCCTTTCTATCAATTTTTATCAAATGGCATGGGCCAGACTTAAATAGTAACTGTGGCCCAGTCCTGGTAACCAGGTATGGGTCAGACTTGAAAATCGGTATTGACTCAATACTAAAATTCAGTCTTGGCACAATACTTATTTTCAGTCTTGGCGCAATACTTATTTTCAGTCTTGGCACAGTACTGATATTCAGTCTTGGCAGGAAGTTATCATTTGTATGCTTAGACGGACTTGGGCCAAGCTTGGATTTCAAGCTTGCCCCAGAGTTAATGAGCATTGCGCCAAGCCTTGGCCAAGCTCGGGCCGGTTGTCATTTCCTATAAGGGAAGCAATGGCTGATAATCAAATCACATACCATTATATTATAATAAATATCGTGCGGTAGCCGATGGCTTACCTAGACTAGGCCAGTACAAATCGCCAATGCTTGGCCAAACATTAAAGCCAATGGTTTACCGAGGCTAGGCCGATACAAAAGGCCGATACTTGGCCGAGCATTAGTAGCCGTGCCTTGGCCAATGAACGGAAATTGTTGAGCATCGGCAACTTCGTATGGGACGAAAAAAAAATTATATTAAAAATTACAATAATAATATCGTAATGCAGGACCAAACTTTCAATATGGTCACTTCAAGTAACCGTAGTGAAAGTTTAGTCCTGGATTACAATGTTACTATGGTAATTTTTCATGTGTATCAGAAAAATTTTTCACGCGTTATTATAAAGTAGATTATTACTTCTTAACTTCATAATATTGCTAAAAACTACGAAGCAAAAAATTTTTTGGTCTAATTGAGTAATTATAGAACAATAATTTAATTATTAAATTATTTAATTACAATTAATTATTTATAATTAAAGTTACAAAATTTCTAAAATCTAAGTCTAAGTTCTGAAACACTGCGAAAAAATAATTGAATTATTACTTAAGAAAAAAAACTCTATCCACATTTACAAGATGGGAATCCTAAAAAGGCAGTAAATAAATAAATCGCTGTTTAAATTTATAAAAAGAAAAAAATTAAATTTAAAAAATTATGGTAATTTTACTAAATGTATACTATTATCTATAGAGCCGTATCACAAGATATCAAACTTTCAAAAATTATCAGCAGTGCACATGTAATGAATTGATTTAAATTTTCTTGGATAATACTTGAAGACACTTTTCACATTAGTAATAATTGAAATATCTTTGGGTATTACTTAAACGAAGAATATTACCTTTACTTGTTAACGATTCAAAAAAAGAATATGATCATTTGGATGATGAAATATTATGTCTTTTGATTGAAAACTTTATAATGACCGCACTAAGTTCGCCCACAATAATTTCTTAACTTTGTATTATATCGATATTAGTTTGTAAGTTACCATACATGAACCAGTTTTAACCAGTTTTTTATGCTTTCCGATCAAGTTTGAATGTGTGTCGCAAAATTTTTGATAAGAGTTGTCATTAATACAAGTGTAGTAGGCAGGGGAGAGGGGTTAATTAAACCAGTGGACCTAAAAAATTGGTGAAAATAAAAAAATGAATTATCCTTGCAGAATTATATTTTAATACGTAATACTCTGACTTACTCAAAATTTGAAATTATTATTTTTAAGTATAGCTATGTAAATTTTCTTCTAACTCTCGACAAAAAATTTAGTATTGTTGGAATTTTTAAATAGTCATGAATTCATGTTGTATATAGTGGCTTCCCATTATATATATATATATTTCATATTTCCTGCAATAGTTGTTAGCTAAACAACTTGTTAATAGTAACTTATTGAATAAATTATAAAAAAAAAATTATCATTCGTTGATTAATATACATAATAAAAATGTTAAAGTCGATATCATACCACTTTATTATAAAAAAAGTAATTATTTTTTTTTTTGATTTAACTCAAAAAAAGATTATCAAAAAATTTTTGATTCTTTTCATCCTTTTCATCCCTTTCAGAAAAATCGATATGGGTGATTCTCTGTAAGGATGTTTTTTGCTGTCCCATGCATTTTTTTATTAGAAAAATTGTTATTTTGTTACTAAAAAAATTTACTACGAAAGTAAAAAAACATTTCTATTTGGAGCATTGAAAACTAAAATGGAATAAATTTTGGTTTTTTTGCTATAAATTCGTAAACCACTGAAATGTCAGTCCCCTGGGCTGTCCCAGTCCCAAAATTAAAACTTTAAGATTAAATTTTAAGTTATTCGTCAATAATATATAATTTGGTCCATAATGTTTATAAACTTAATTAGTTAACTAACAATCTTCTTCAATAAAAAGTACCGAAAGTTAATTTGTTTCATTAAATTCATTAAAACAAAGTTTGTCCCAGGCATTTTAAGATCATTCCCCTGCCAGAAGTTCAAAGCCACAAAAAAAATCTAGCGTGTTATTTTACCTTTTGTAAGGTTTATAAGGATCTAACTAGCCGTAAGTTAATAACCATAGGGCTGTTAGCGCTTTATCGCCATTTTATTTAGTGTCAAAGCACCGTTTGTTCTGGAAATATGTGTCTGGGCAACTTCAAAACTCAGTCCCCTGGCAGCTATTTTTGTTTATAATTTATTTATAAAATTGGATCCATAAGTCTTAATATTATTCTAATTAATGTAAACATTCATTGAGAACTTAAAAAGTTGAATGCATTGAAATAGTTTGCTTGATTTTTCCCCCTGTCATGTTATATGGCAAAAGATACACAAATATCGAAAAAGTAAAAATTAATTCCCCGGGGAAAAAAAATTATATATAATTTTATATAATTATATATAAATCATCATCTATAATTATGTATGAGTTTTGGCCATATAAAATTATATATAATTATATAAAATTATGTAAAAAAAATTTCATATTTTTTTTTAATTTTATAAAAATTTTTTTTTTTAATTTTTAAATTAAAAATAAGTAGGAATTGGGCCTCACGGAATATTTGCGATCAAATATCTGATGAAAAATTCTGAGTGTCGACGGGATTTGAACTCGAGTCCTTCTAGTTGCCAGTCCTGCGTGCTACCACTGATCCGTATTACACGATACAGCTGTGGGATATTTTTTATTTTATTTGAATTGAAACCCAAGATAGGCTAGGTTTTTATTAAAATTCCATAAAATTCTTCAATATTTCATGGAGCCGCACAGAAGTAGTATTTTTAATTTTTGATTGTTGATTTTATCTGTTATTTATGGTAAACCTTTATTTTTTATTGTAATTATCCCCTGGTGAAAAAAATTATATATAATTTTATATGATTATATATAAATCATCCTATGTAAGGAGTGATCTGTTAAAATTTCAAGGCGATCCGAATATTTTCCCGAGAGTTAAATCATTTCTTTATAAAACTAGGCTGAAATTTGAATTGCTTATAATTTTTGTGCTATTGGTCAGACGTGGATGCTTTAAAATAGATGAAAGTCTTTGAAGTTCACCGTTAGTCAAAACTTGCAAATAAATAGCTATTATTCCTGATTGGTCAAACAAGAAACTTTACTCACTTACTATTGTTCAAGCCTAAAAATGTCGACATATATCACTATATATCAAATCGATATGTATCAAATAAGAAAATCAATAAACAATGTATTACATTAATGTATAAAGCTTAGATTAGGAAACATGTGGATGGGCACTGTTGAAAATTTCTAATTTAAAAAAAAAAACATTACTGGTTTTTTTTAAGCTCTACAATTCATTTCTGCACCTCGAAAATCTAAAATCAATTAGCTCGGAAGAAGAATTTACTCAATTAGCATTTTTTCAATTGCCTATAATTAATTAACAAATAGTGATTGTCATTCAGTTTGTTCTGGAATTTTATAATATTCTGTTGAACTATCTAGAAACAACCTCCCGAGTCCAATTGAAGGTAATGCTATTTAATCGAGTAAATCCACGTAGAATTGACTATCTTCTTTGGGCTATTCGACTGATTTTACTGAACGTAAGTCATATCGTAGTGGGATACTTTGGTCAAATTTTATTAACAACTACCCGACTAGAAATTGTAGTGAGGAATGCCGAAGAATTAGTGAGGGGCAAGTTTGGCTTGCCTAAGTTAGGCAAGCCTAATTTGCGCCTTCTTAAATCCACGTTAGGCAAAATGAAGATTGGCATGCCAAATTTGCATGTAATTTGGGACATCTATGGCAAGCCGAACTTCGGTGAACCTTTGGAATGCCTGACTAGCTGGAAGTAACGATAACCAAAGATTTGCCGAAGTTTGGCTTGCCATAAATGTCCCTAATTACCTTTAAGTTTCGTAAGCCGAACTTTCGTAAGCCTTTGGATTTTATAATTTCCTGCAAGTTAGGTATTCCAAACATTCGCCAAACTTCGTCTTACCATAGATGGCCCCAATTACTTTTAAGTTTGGCAAACCGAACTTCCGTAGACCTTTGGGTTTTATAATTTCCTGCAAGTTAGGCATTCCAAACGTTTGACGAACTTCGGCGTTTCTTGCCAAAGTACTCTAAAACGGAGTGGGAGAAGATATTTGGCTTTAAGTCTTTCCAAGGTTAAGCCTTTTAGTTCTATACATATAAAAGTGTGTATTCATGAAAGTATTTATGTATTGTACATATAAACATGGTGTCTCATGTACCCGACTAGAAATTTCAGTGAGGCATATGCCGAAGAACCAATTCGGGGCAAGTGTGGCTTGCCTAACTTAGTCTTGCCTAGGTTGTACCTCATAAAAACCAAGGTAGGCAGAACGAAATGTTTGGCTTGCCATATTTGAACGTAACTAGGAAAGTTTCATGGATCCCTTAAGTCTGATATATCATATGGGAACGCCGAACTGGTTTCAAGTAACGATAACCTGAGTTTTGCTAGTTTGGAGCGAACTTGGCTTTCCGAACTTAGGCTAGCCCAATACGAATCTTATTTGTTTTAAATTAGGCAAGCCGAACATTGGTTGTGCTTATAAGTATCTTGAAGTAAGAGGTCGTTCATCATCGGCGTAGCGTCGCGGTATGGTATAGGGCCCTCGTGCGTCGGGTACCGTGTTCGAGTCTCGCGTTCGACATGTGCGATTTTTAATAATTAATAATTACTAATTATAATTACTATTAAGGCGAATGTGAAGTAAAGTTAAGTGTTGTGTGTGATTAGTGTATCTAACTCTTCCATCATCTCCTTCCCCCTTGACTTATCAAATCTATCAATCAAAAAAACCTCTTCACATTAAAAAACGCTCCAAAAAACAAAAAAAAATTACAGAAAAAATAAAATTAAATAATAAAAATAATATTAAATAAAAGCAACAAAGAATTTGTTTTTTTTTTTTTATTCATGAAATAATTAAAAAAATTTAGTCCTAAATTTAATATTTATACTTAAAATAGTAAAAGAAGATAAAAAAATAAGCATTTATTATTATTAATTTTCGCTTGATAATAAAAAAGCTAAAAATCAAGAAAGAATTAGATTTGGATTTTTCGTTGCGAATTTGGTTTCCAAACTGCAACCTAATCAGGAAGCCAAGTTAGGCTGAGCCTCGCAACTGCGTTACGTCCCAAACTTCGGCCTGGTTTGGATGCCTCACTTACTGCAAGTTTGGAATTCGGCATGCCTTACTTGCGCCAAATCACTGCCTCACTGAAATTTCTAGTCGGGTAGCTGTTACCCGCCCGCTCCGCTGGGCACTTTATAGAATTGTATTTTGAGATCTAGACTTGAAATTCAATTGGAGTATTGTTCTGACTTGCACAGATTCAAAATTTTATCGGATTGGCCTGTACCTTTTATCCATGTCATAATTCTAGCGAATATCCATTGTAACTTTCAATGTGCAATCACTATAACATTTCCGTGGTTTTCTCCAAAAATGAATAATCATTTTTGGATTTACGATTTTAATTTTTGATTTTACGAAATCTCTTAAAATGAATAGCCAAATTTCTTTTCCACATCTCAAGTGTTTAGAAAATGTTTTCATTTTAATCTGTTACATTCCCGCGATCCCGTAATAAGAACAATTCATTGGTTATGTGACCAGCAAAAATAAAATGTATGCAAAATACTTAGTCCGTTGACTATATAGCTGTATGTAAAGTTAAATTTTAGAAACCTTACAATGACTTTTTCGCCGCTGCCAAAGAGACGATTGTGGTAAGAAAATATAATTATTAAAAAAGGAAAATATTTTAATCCGTTGACCTTGGAGGCCATACCTGTAATTACCTGTTTCTCTTAAGATTTTATCAAATTTTATATTTCTAGGAAATATATTTGAAGAATATGAATTTTTTGACAACTATCACTCCCGCACTCTTATGTGAGAGAGAAATTTCGTAAGATCCTATTCGAGATGATTTTTACATTAAAAATAAAATATTCCAACAAAACTTCGAGTCCATAGAAACTATTGTTTTGAAAAGAAAGATTTTCATTGTTAACGCCTCCGCAGTCCCTTTGGGGTTGGAATTTGATAAAATTCATTCTTAGCTGAACTTGACACGATACATGAAGACTCCCACCAAATTTGAAGTCTGTCGAAGTTACAGTTTGGAAATTAAAATTTTAGATGTCAACACTCACCCCCGCAATTCCTATCGGAAGTAAACTTTATTGAAATCCATTTTGAGATGATCTCTACAGGAGAAATAAAAGATTTCTACCAAATTTAGAGTTTTCAAAAGCTGTATTTTGGAAATTAACATTTTTTATTGTCAACACCCACTCCCGCGATCCTTATTGGAGGTGATTCGTTGTAAAATCCGTTCTTAGATCATTTCTATATCACATATAGAAGACTCCTATCAAATTTGAAGTCTATAGGAGCTATAGCTTTGAAATTAAAAATTTTAATTGTAAATACCCACCCCCGCAACCCTTTATGGGGTGGGATATCATAAAGTTCATTCATAAATTATTTTTACATTACTTATAAAAAATTCCTACCAAATTTGGAGTCTGTAGGAGCTATAGCTTGAAAATTAAAAATTTTCATTGTTAATACCCACCCCCGCAACCCTCTGTGGGGTGTAATATCGTAAAGTTCGTTCATAGATTATTTCTAGATCTCTTACAGAAGATTCTTACTAAATTTGGAGTCGATAGGAGCTATAGTTTAAAAATGGGAATTTTTTATTGTTAACGCCCCCGCAACCCCCTTTGTGAGTGGAATTTCGTTAAATCCGTTCTTAGCTGACTTCTACTCGATAAAAAGAATATTCCTACCAAATTTCAAGTCTCTAGGTCTTATGGTTCCAGAGATATCGTGATGAGTGACTATATACGTGGAAATCTTATATATATATAGATGGGGGTGAGTGCATGGATGGATGCATAGGAGTGCATGGATGGATGCGCGAGAGTGCGTGGGTGGATGCGTGAGAGTGCGTGGGTGGATGCGTGGGAGTGGGGGGGTGGATGCGTGGGATGGTGTGGATGGAGAAGCATTGAAAGCGTAGAGTTGATGTTATACATTTTTCCGACTTCTTTATAAGCTAGAAAAAAAAAGAATGACGAAAAAACGATCGTCTTTTGTTTTATTGACGGAAACAAAAAACAAATGACTACACACATAAATTAATAAAAAAAAATGGGAATTTTCTATTGTTAACTCCCCCGCAAGACCCCTTGTGGGTGGAATTTCGTAAAATCCGTTCTTAGCTGACCTCTACTTGGCAAGAGGAATATTCCTACCAAATTTCAAGTCAATCGACCTAATAGTTTCTGAGATTTCGTGATGAGTGAGTTCAAAAATGGGATCTCCTATATATATATATATATATATATATATATATATATATATATATATATATATATATATAGATTAAAGTCCTTTTCAATTGATTTTTTCAAAATTTTGCAAAATATGTAAAAATTTATCCAAAAAAAATTTTAACGCTGATTATATTAAAGTATTTTATAATTGAAAAATTACATTAGATTTCTCAAACGTGTTGTCAACTGTATCTTTGCTGCAGCTTTGAAGTATTCTATTTTTTAAATTAATGAACAAATAGAAAAATGTTTTAAATTATATATGTGGAGAATTTTGTTCTTAACAAACTCTCAATTAATTGTATTTTCTGTGATTCCAATATACACAGTAAAAAATATTGTGTATTTGTGTCGAAAACGGTTTGTGTTAAAAATTGTAGTGTGTTAAAATAACACAAAGTTTGTGTTACTTTATTTTGTAACATAAAAAATGTGTTATACACTCTTCATTAACACATTTTGTATGTTACTGTGGAATTAACGCAAAGTTTGTGTCAAAATCTCCATCAATATAACATTAACTTTGTGTTAACAGCGCGTCGGTTCTTTACTTTACGCAGCAACCGTTTTCACAAAGTGAGCGTCATCATTGGCATCTATTTTGTTGGTGTTTTGAGTGTTAATAATAGAGTTATTTATTCGAAAAATTAAAGATAAAGTGAGTTTATAATACGAACAAAAAAATTGATGTAATCAACGGTGAGTGATTATTTATTTATTATTGAAATTTCTGAATACTGTAGATAAACTTTCTTTCTTCAAAGATAACCTTAAAATTTGTTTTTATAAAATTAAGTACTCTTAATAGTAGATATTAAAAAAATATTCTCTGTAAAATTTATGATTATTATAAATTAAAATTTCTGAATTTTTTAACTGCCAGTTAGTGATTTTTGTTTTTATTAATTTTTTTTTTTTTTTTATACCAAGTATACAATACTAAAATTTATTTTGACGTAAGTTTTATTTTTTTTTAGATAAGTGGGAATTCATCTAACATTCAAAAATTTGATGTAAATCAAAGTCAAAAAGTGACTGTCATGTTTATTCTGGAGTGGAAAAATACTAAAGTTTGAGCCAAACTAAATTTGCCTGCTACGTTTAACAACCTTGTTTTAAAAGATTAATCTTCATTATAACTAATTATTTCTTATAATCTAATATTCTTATATAATCTAATATGAAAATATAATTAATATTATTAAATAACAAAGACAATTATATTTTTTAATTTGCTGCTTCATTTCTAAAATCTATAAATTGTTTTTCGATTTAATTATTTAAAATTTTACCTACAATTATTTACATTCAATAACTGTTGATTTAATAAAATGTAAATAAAAAAAATTTTTTAATAAATATTATTGACTACAGTTGAGGAAATAAAAAATTATTTTATAGGTATAAAACAGTTGATTAGAATAAATAAAATTATTTAACATTTATTTTGTGTTAAGATTGACACTTTAAAAGTGTAGGATTCTTTGCGCCCTCTTGTAGCGATATTTTAACATAATCTTTGTGTTAAAAAGGGGTTACACAAAGTTTGTGTCAAAATTTCAACACAAATTTCGTGTCAACCGTTTTTAACACACAAACTGTGTTGATTTTACACAATATTTTTTACTGTGTAGTTTGAGCTATTTTGAAAAAATTGAGAAAACTTGTGAATTTTCAGAAAATTCTGCTCAGACATTATATAGAATTTTGTATGTGTACATAATTATAATTATATAAAATTATACATAATTATATATAATTAGATCAAATTATATATAATTAGATATAATTTTATATAATTATGCATAATTTTTTTTCGCCGGGTCGGCTGATTATTTATTATAATTAAGCTGATAGTTTTGTAGCCCTTGTTAATTTTTTTTCTAATAAAATCAAAAATAATTTGGTCGCAAAATTTTGTACAGATTTAAGACGTCCTTACAGAGAATCACCCATATATTTAATCATCCGCTATTAGAATTAATGATGATAAAATTGTCTCTCATTGGAAAAAAGTAAGGGGTCCAAAAAATGTTGATAATTTTTGAATTAAGAAAAATAATGTTAAGAGAAAATTTTTATTTTAATAAATATTTATGGTTAGATTTTATTTAATGAAAGAACTTAATGTAACTTTTAAAAAAAATATTTAACATAAAAAATACATTTTTATTCTATTCAAGAATTCTTTAAAAAAATATTGTATCATAAATTTTTTTTTTTTTCTAAAACTTAGATACAACAATTTTCTCTTCAAAAATCATAATGATAGAATTCGAAGAAAATTTCCAAAACCACTTTTCAATTTTCTGTGCAATCGATCATCAGTTACTTTGTAACTGAGATCAACAAGTAAATACCAATGGAATAAATTGAATAATGGATATGTAATTTGTCGTTTTATCGATATAAATGAATTTAATAATAAGATTTTCAATATAATTTTTATAAAAATATGCAAGTATATATGTATATTAGACTGTGACAAAATAAATTTTTTTTTTTTTTGATTAAATGTTTCTTAAAAGTTTCTTCAATATAAGAAAAAAATTCTTCTAAGGTTTGAGCTCAATATTTCAAAAATTGAACTGGTGCAAGAGGGGGGGGGGTCACCTTTCCCATTTAAAAAACAGTATAAAATTTCTTTTTTTTTAGAATAAGAGGAAAAAAGTAATTAATGAATTAATAAGAGAATAAAATTTATTATTTTAACTTATCAACTATTTAACTCAACATGCTTCATTATTCATAAAAAATTGTTGAATTTAACATTATTTCGAAATAATAACAAAACAAAGTTTACAATAAAATAGAAATTAATTACAATTATTATATTTATATATATATTTTTTTTCACTGTTGACTAGTTGGATTTATATAATATTGCTTATTGCACGAAGGGTATAATTTACGGTGATACTGTACAATTTTCCACAAATATAGTTAAGAGCATAGCTATATAGTCAAGATAATCAAAAGCAAAATTTTTTTTTTAATTTTATTCGTTTAGTTATTTTAAAAATAAAAAAAAAAAAATAAATTTTACAACGTTTTTTAAATGGGAAAGGCGACCCCTCCCCTCTTTGCGCCAGCTCAATTTTTGAGATATTGAGTTCAAACTTTAGGAGAATTTTTTTGTTATATTGAAGAAACTTTTAAGATACATTTATTCGAAAAAAAAAAAGTTATTTTGACACAGTTTAATATATACACAGTAAAAAATGTTGTGTTAAATACCGTCAACATAAAATTAGTGTTAAAATTCAACACATTTTTGTGTTAAAATGACACAAACTATGTGTTAAAATGACACAAGCTTTGTGTTGAAATAACACAAATTTAACATTAATTTTGCGTTGACGGTATTTAACACAGAAATTGTGTTGATTTTACACAATATTTTTTACTGTGTATATATATTATCTTTTGATAATTTTTTAAGAAGGTCAGAAGTGTGATCGTGGGGGGGGGGGGGGGGCGACAGCGTCATTTAGTCATGAATATGTCAATAAATGAGTTTAATAATTTAATTATAACATGATTAATCTTAGTTTTGCAATTATTTTTTATTTAATCATCGACTTAAATTTTCGAGAAATTTCACAATTTCACTGTTGCAATGAGTATAAATTTCCCTTTTTTAATTATCAAACTATTTAACAATTTTTCACGTAAGCCATATAACCAAAATCATCATGCTTGTAAATTATAAAAGTCAGATTATAACAGGTTTATAATCCGCGGATTGATAAGATACACGATAATTGAATTATTTGGGAAAAAACGATATTTTAAGTATTTGGATTATATAATCATATCAAAAGTATGTGTACCATTTTGCGTGCACATGTTTATGCAACCAAATAAGTAAAAATAGCATGGAATAAAATACATGAACAAACAGATACAGTTTTATCTTTCAAGTCGGTCGAGCCCCCAGTGACGTCAACTAATAAAGAAGTAAACATATTTCTCCACACTTTAAAACTTAACGATTACAATAATATGTGACTTTTAAAGTGCTGATTACTAGCATATCGAATGCTTGAGATAGATAATTAAGTAAACACTGATATATTAAATTGATTATGAATTTATTGGAGTAAACAAAAACAACAAAACAAGATTATTTAAAAAATTTGTATAACATTTTTTAATTTTCCACCATAAAAATCAATGATTTTCAAAAAATGAATGATTTTCAAAAAATCAATGACTTTCAAAAAATCAATGATTTTTAAAAAATCGAGAAAGTATTGGTTTCATCCCGGTTTTCAAAAATCGAGTTCTCACATCAAGATCTCCACGTTTTAAAGTCCTAAGAAGCTGTTCTGACTATTTCTACGAGGGTGTCCCTTTGTATGTATGTGTGTACTAGGGTGGCCCAAAAAAAACCGACTATTTATTTTTTTGAATCTCGAGTGAAAAAATGTTAGTTTTTGATGTTTTAAAAGCCCTCTCCAAAAGACAGCTCAAAAAAATTTTTTAAAAGATCACTCCAAATTTTTTAAAATTTCAAAAATCGAACTTTTTTTTTTAATTTTTTTTCTCTTTACGGTGTAATTTTATAGACTAAAAAAAAATAAGTTTCGGAAAATTTCAGTTCAAAATTTAAATTTTGAAAGGTTGCTCATAATTTTTTTCAATTTATTAGTGCATTAGTTTAGATTTTTTCAAGCGATCTTTTACTATTTAAATTAAAATTCCATACATTTTTTTTTTTTTTATTTAGTCCCATAATCGATAAAAATACATCACGAGATGAACTAAAAATCAAGCACAATATGGAAAAAATAATTTTTTTTTTAATTTAATCTACTTCCAAGCGTGGGTTCGAATCTTAAGCTGGTCTTAGAAACTAGTTTGGTTGAGATTTGACCCTTGCCGCGTAAGTTGAGATTTTTACAAACCAAAAAAAACCCCACCGTACCACTCCCAACAGTTAAAGTCGGCGATATGACTAATTAAAGAAAAATAAAAAAATTATGAGCAACCTTTCGAAATTTAAATTTTGAACTGAAATTTTCAGAATCTCATTTTTTTTAGTCTATAAAATTATACCGTAACGAGAAAAAAAAATTAAAAAAAAAAATTCGATTTTTGACGATTTTTGAAATTTTAAAAAATTTGGAGCGACCTCTTAAAAATTTTTTTTTGAGTTGTCCTTTGGAGAGGGCTCTTAAAACATCAAAAACTAACATTTTTTTCACTCGAGACTAAAAAAACAAAAATAGTTGGTTTTTTTTGGCCACCCTAGTGTGTACATACAATTTTAGATGAAAATTCGCAAGTTGTCTGTCGAAACTTTTTTTTTTTTTTTTTTTTTTTTTTTTTTTCAAATCAAAAATACTTTTTTCAATAAGAAAGTTACTATGAAAAAAATTTTTATTTCTTCAGCTAAGAAATAAAATTGTTGAAGAATTTTCAATAAATTAATTTCTTATCACAACATTGCTCATTTTTTTCAAAAGAAATTTTTTTTTTCAGTGTGCGTACGCAATTTTTTCATTTTTGTTGAATTTAAATACTAAGCTCTTCAGTTTTGATTTTCAAGATGCACATAAAAAAATCTTATGGAAAAACTTTTTTTTTAATGTAGTGATATTTTGCTTAAAGTTAGTTGTTTGAAATATCATATGACTGCATTCATTGATTAATGAACATATGATTAATTTTTCTTAGTTTGAATGCAATAAACTTGAGTTAGAAGTAGCTGAACTGGAATCAATAACTAAAAAATATAAAATTTTCCATGGGACTTTGAATTTTATCGATATTCTGGAGGTATATTGGCAAAAATTGCCATCTGTTGTCTATAAGTCTTAAGCTTTTAAATTCTATTTCATATTTCTATACATTATAATTCAACATTACCGACAGTGAATGAACTGAACCTCTCTTTTTTCAGTTTTAGTACTAGTAGTACCATATGTTGGCGCTGTAGTCGTCACAATGTGTACATGCCGTTGTCTGAACGAAACAATTCACTGAAGAAACATCGACTGTTTTTTTCTGATGAAAATCTCAATATCTGTGATAAATATCTACGAATAGTGATTAATAATCATTGGACTAGAGTTACCTCTACCAGCAGGTCAATAACTTACATTATTATTTATAATTTTTATAATGATACTTGGTTGACATGACGTTTACAATAGTAAATTCGATAACCCAATTACTTTTTTTTTTTTTTTCAATTATTTTAACATTTGACAAACTCGATTAATAACCGCACGGATGTTTGGGATATTAAACAAAATTAACGACCGATATTTTTAAATTCTGCAATAATTCATCATGATTATTCATATGATAGCTAAGTTGTTAAATAATATATGTTTTGAACTGAGAATCCACAAGTGGTTGCTCGTCCTACATGACTAGACATGCGACGCGTCGCGACGCCTACATAAATTAACCCATTGAATTAATTTTATCATTTTTTCAGTCATTTTTAATTCTAACTATTTATAACTTGTATTAAAATTTTTATTTCAGATTTCGTGAAGTTTTAAACATCTATCAAGGAGAATTTTGTGGTAAGTTTTTGTTAAAGTTATGTAATTATATCGCATGAAAAAAATTTGTGATTAATGTTAAGAAATTAATTCAATGAATTAGTGAATTGAAGTAAAAAATTAACATTTATTCACGATTGAGGTTGAGATTCAAGATAAAAACGGTTAAAATAAATGCTCTGTTGAAAAGTAGTTTTGGCTCCAATTCATAAGTTAAGTAATTTTCTGCTAGATAGCGGCACATGTAACAATTCTGATCGTTCTTTAGTCAATGCTCTGCATTACCAGCTTGATTTCTTTTTAGAAAAATGGACCTAAAAGTACGAAAACGTTTTATTCCATAATTCAAAATTGTGTAATGTAATAAAGTACAGTTATGAATTGGTAGGAAAATAACTTTTAACAAATGAAAGAAGTAATGGGTAAAGTTTAAAAGATTTTATTATAAATGTAAAAAATTGGAATAATAAATTTTAAAATAAGAACGAAAAGGAATTTAAAAAGTATGATTTACGATATGAAATACTTAATTTCATTGTAGTAATACTTTTTTGGCAAACTTTGTAAAATGTTGAAGAAGCTTTTCACCGATTTTTGTAATAATAATATTTCGTTGTGGTATTTTATAAAAGGTAAAGGAATGTAATACAAAATGCGGTCGTTATGTTTGAGGGTGTACTAAACCGTCAGTTGAGTATTTTAGTACTTTTAATTCTCTGTTCTTACTTCTTTCGCAGCCAATATGTCGCAGTTGTAAATTCTAAACTTTTCGTAGGATTTTTAAATGTTTAATATCGCAATATTTTATCATTATCAACAACGACTATTTCTTGACGAATTTTTTTCTTAATTCTGTGTCTCAATGGTTTATAATAATTTAATGATTAAAATAATTCAAAGAGAAATAGAAATTAATTATATTTCACTTTTAAAACAAGAAAAAATTATTACTATTTATTTTATGATCAGTTTCATCAGAAGAAAACCTTTCCGTTCTAACATACAAACTAATCTTATTCTACATTACGGATTACTAAACAAAAAAAGCAAATGGTCATTTTTAAAAGTTTCTGACAGATGATATCTCTCAAACCAATTTTGTTGGTACTTACCATTCGTAATGAATACATTAATAATAATAAAATTGTTAGAAAATCTGTCTTTCTAACGTCAGACTCGACCGAACAACGTCGATTAGCATTGAGGTATTCTAGGATTACATGCAAGCACACAGAAGTCACTATGCAAAGATAGTTCGGATTGGTCTTCAGGACCTTAAAATGCTTACACCCTGTATATCCGTGTGAAAAAGACATTATTCAATCGACATGACTTTTAAGTTCTATGTTGAATTCATAATTCGATCCATAGAAAAAGATTCATTGATTCATTTCTATGATTTCAGAATGGTTTAATTATGAGTTAAAATATTGAATAATAAAATTTTTTGTAGAAAAAAAACTTTTATGCTTGAAAATATTTTAGTGAAAATTTACGATAGTAGTTTTATGTCGATTTTAAAAAATTTCTTGGATTCGTTATAGTGTAAATTACTGGATGTGAAAATTTTCAGTTCGGATGGTTTGACAGTTACACCAATTACCATGTTAAATTTATATGGTGCAAATTCAAATTTCATATAGTTTTCTTACTTTTAATAAATCGTATTACAAATGCTACAAAAGTACATGCAATTGGGTTAAATTAATAAAGAGATAACGCCGTGTAAAAAATACATGTCAAATTCTTATACAACAAAAATTCCATACTAACACGGGTGTGTAAAGTCATCGGGGATTATTTATACACTGATATTTCTTACAATATTTGTAATCTTAAAAACTTCTCGTGATTTCTTGTATAACATAATTTTATGTTAAATTAATTTTTGTTAATAATCAACAAAAGCACCATTAGTGTTTATCAAGAAATCGTGATGAAAATGATCAAAAATCTTTGAAAGTTTATATTATCAGCCTGTTGAACATTGGATCATTGCAATATAACGAGTCCTCAATTTACTACTATTGAATAATACCAGTCGTCTTTGGTAAAGATAAGTTGCTCTCATCGCAATTTGGATTATGTAAACGACACAGATGTTATCAATATTTTCATGCCTTTGGAGTATTACTTTATACTACAGAGTACTAATACTTCAGTAGTTATGAATTTGCAATCAATAATTATTAATTTCAGTAAAATATATTATAATTTATAATAAATATGTTTTAACTGGATTTGAAATTGTGATTTTTAAATTATGTAAAAATTCTATAATTCATAGCTTAATGCATGGCATCAACTGTATGTCCTTATATATTGAACAAAACTTACAAATTGAGTCGACATATTTCAATACCTCGAACAAGTCGTGTTTCAAACTTATTTTTCGTTAACTATTTCTTGGAATTACCAACACTGAAAATGTTTTAAAATTTTCAAGTGATTGAAGACTTCTCCATACTTATTTTAAGTCTCAATTTTTTTTTTAGGTCCTTCTGAAAAAAGAACACTTCGTAACTGCGCTGAGGGTTTATTCCGTGTATATAGATATTCGTATGTATTCAGTTACATATTGTGACAAAAATATTATTTTAACAATTAAATATTAATACCGGTAGTATAAAGTAGAAGCATAAATTAAAATTATTTTATGATTAAAGGCAAAGTAGAGTGTAGGAAAAAAGATGGTAGGCGCGTCATATACCTTAGCGTATGTACATTATTCATCGACATCAGTGAAAAGGGCGCCGGTGGTTTTACGTATGCTGCGGGTTATTATGTCTTCTAAATGTTTAATGTGTTTGCCTTCCTTCGCCGTCCATCGCAGCTTTATGTTTTACTAAGTAAATTACTGTTTTTTTTCTTACTCTTTTCTTTTACTTTTATTATTCCTCAACGTTAATGTTAGTACAATCGATTTGCGCTCTTTTGCCTCACCCTACCGCATTCACCTCGTCTCGATTCTCTCTTGTATTAATATATATATATATATATATATATATATATATATATATATATACTTCTCAACTTCCCTTTCTCGATCCACTGCGAATTTTTGTACGTCGTCCATCAAATATTTAAACGGTATATCTTGACTACTCCAACAATATAGAACTGCCACTTCGAGTTTCGTGTGTAAAAATTTTTCGATGTGGGATATAAAAAAAAGATAATAATAATAAAGAAAAAACAATTATCCTATAACCGTCTTCTAATTTAGACATGTGTGTAAATTTTATTTGTTAAAAATAATAGTATATTTCTTACCTAGGGCAGGAAAATAAGAAATGTCTCAGATTACATGTATCTGAGGCTTTCTTATTTCCTGCCCGTGGTGAGAATACTATTTTTCTCCTCGACGGAGGCGGAAAGCGACATTTTCATTTAGCGCAGCGGGCAGAAAATTGACGCTTTCCGCCCGGAGGGGAGAAAAATGAATTTATATTCGCCATCGATCAAACTTTTTTTTTTCATTGTACTTGTTTTTTGGGATAAAATTGAAAAATAATTAAATTTCCAGCTTAAATGAAAATTTTTTAAATATTTTTTTTCGATATTCAACAACTAATATTAAAATTATGTCACCAAAAAAGAATTCGATTAAATGTAAACATTGAATTGTTATTCAGTATTCATTATTGTTACACGGAAAAAAAAATATTGTTAAAATGACTATCCAACGTATCCTCAAATGACGTTTCCTTAAAATAACAATCTGGATTTCTGATTTAGGGATTCATTTGTTTCACTTAAAAGCATACAGAGAATTGCTCTTGTAAATATATGTAGATTCGTCAAAACAGGCAACTGTTTCATTAACGTGAGGATCTGTATAGTTGAATTAACTAAATGTAACGCTAAAATAATGATATGGATCGTCATTTTGACGATCCGCTGTATAGCTGAATTGGCTATACAGCGTATATCTCTAAGAAAAATGACTATTCGGCGTATAGTCAGAATAACGATACGTATGCTTATTCTAACAATATTTTTTTCTCCGTGTAATACGTAAGTAGTTCTGGTGGATATGAATAATGTTAATTAAAAAATATTTATGAATTCTTCAAATAGTTTAATAATGTATTAACAAAATGTTAGTTTTACATTGAAAGCTAATCAGAGACAATGAACAGAATTCTTAAGTCGTGCAAACAAATAAATAATAATTCGATAAAAAAAATGATTGTGTTACTCGATAAGTTTATTAAATAAAAGAACCTGAGCTTAGTATTAAATAATTTTTTATACATACGATAAGAAACCTCTTGCTAATACTTTTGTACATACCTATTGTAAATCCATAGAGCGGAGAGTTAATATATGTTTAAACAATCGATTGAATTCTCTCATATTGTAATTACAGGTTGGAAGCAAAAACATCCGCAGTAATCGATACTTAAACCTTAATATCATTCAAGATAATGGAAATATTCATGATATATTTTATCAGAGTATTTGCGTCATTAAAAGCGGAATACGAATTATTGTTTATGAAAAATAGGATATTTGTGATTGATTGTTTTAATTGCTATTTATAATTTATAACTTATTACTCCAATTTACAAATACAAATTTAAGGGGGGAAATACGTGTACAGGCTTAAAAAAATTCAATTTTTTTTTTTTTTATAAATCGCTTGTAAAACTATTCAAAAATATAGATTGAAAATTTCAAGTCAAAATTTCTATTCGTTCAAAAGTTATGAGCGATTTAGTAATTACTTTAATACTATTTTACATTAACTTTTTCTGTCACTTTTTTTTCAAACGCGTTTTTCTCGAAACGAGTTTTTTCAAAACTGTGTGCAGTCTAGCTCAAAGAGTTTTAAACCAATCATCTTGCGATATGGCTTATAATTTTCTTTATACAATTATCTTGAATATGAACCTCAATCGAAAGCGATATTTTGATTTAAACTATTTTTTAATAAACAATCTATGAAAAGTGATAAAAAATCTCGGCTTAATTTCACAACCCTCTAAAAAATGCAAATTTTTAGTTTTTTTTTGTGGAATTGAGGTTCATATGGAAGATACACATATAAATGAAGTAATTTTTCTATGCCATTGATTTCAAATAAAAATTGTGTCTTCCATACTGCACACAGACTGCTAAGTCGGATGACAACCTACGATGTGTATCAGCTGATATCTCCGCTATTTGTTAACTTATATTGTTGTTTAATACGAAAAAATACTCATAAATATATTTATAAAATAAAGTGATAGTTTCAATAAATAATATTAATTTCTTACACCTTAAAAAAATTAATGAAAATCAGCATGAAAACGGCCTTCTACACGTATTTCCCCCCTTAACGTAATTCATGCGAAAAGGAAAGCAAAAATATGAAAGTTTTATGGTACTTATTTCAACCAGATTTATAGCGATTTATACATTTTTTCATAAAAAAGTTTTTTGAGATGAAATCACAAAAGCTTCGTATGTATTGTATGAATTTTGGGAATGTTTCGATTCGCCCTGAGGACTTGAAATTGCTTTGAAAGTCCGACCAACTGCAAAACAAATTTACAATTTTTTACAAAAGCTGAGTTTTAGTGCACTCGAATTTCATAAAAAAGTTATTGACAGATCTTTTTTTTCTGTGAAATATTTACAATAACCTCCATGATTTTTTTTCTCTATTGTAAAATATTGACAGAGTATAGCATAGTGTAATAGCGCGAGCACCTAAAATAAAAATCTCAAGAAAAATATTTTATTCTTTATTTTTTTCTCGAACGATGATAGCATCTTTTTTTTATTCGAGAAAATTGTTTTGTTTTTAAATTTGTACTTTAATTAGAAAAAACTTTCTTATGATGCCTGATGAAACTGAAACTAAATCATTTCCCGACTAGAATTTTAGTGAGGCATGCCGAAAAATCAGTTCGGGGCGAAGTTGGCTTTCCGAACTTAGGCTAGCCCAATTCGGATCTTATTTGTTTTAAATTAGGCAAGCCGAACATTGCCAAAAGAATTCCACATTCGATGTAATCTCGTAATAGTTTGGCACTGCCTAAGTTCGGCATATCATGGATTGCCTAATTAGTACGAAATAACGGTAACCAAAGGCTTACCGAAGTTTGGTTCACCAAGCTCGGGCTCACATAGGCAAACCTGTGGTAATACCTAGGTTCGGCATGTCATGGATTACCTAATTAGTACGAAATAACGGTAACCAAAGGCTTACCGAAGTTTGGTTCACCAAGCTCGGGCTTACTTAGGTAAACCTGTGGAAATGCCTAAGTTCGGTATGTCATGGATTGCCAAACTGTTATGAAATAACGGCAACCAAAGAGGCTTACCAAAGTTCGATTCACCAAGCTCGGACCCATTTAGGCAAACCTGTGGCAATGCCTAAGTTTGATATGTCATGGATTGCCAAACTGGTATGAAATAACGGTAACCAAAGGATTACCGAAGTTTGATTCTCCGAGCTCGGGCTCATTTAGGCAAAACTGTGGCAATACCTAAGTTCGGTACGCCATGAATTGCCAAATTGATACGAGATAACGGTAATCAAAAGCTTACCGAACAGTAACTAAAGGTATTCTGAAACTTGGTCTATCAAAATGAAACTTGACTAGGTAAGTCTGTGGCAAGTCCTCACTTAGGTATAATATCGGAATTCCTAACTCGACCGTTGCAACGGTAACCGAATGTTTGCCGAAGTGTCGGGCTTATAAGTATCTTGAGACAAGAGGTCGCTCATCATCGGCGTAGCGTCGCGGTATGGTATAGGGCTCTCGTGCGTCGGGTACAGTGTTCGAGTCTCGCGTTCGACATGTAAAATTTTTAATAATTAATAATTATTAATTATAATTATTCTTAAGGCGAGTGTGAGGTAAATTTAAGTGTTGTGTGTGACTAATGTATCTAACTCCATCATCTCCTCCCCCCTTGACCCATAAAATCGACCAATCAAAAAAAACTTCTTCATAGTAAGAAAAACCCTAAAAAGCAAAAAAAATGACCGAAAATATAAAAAAAAATAATACTAAATAAAAAAAAAAAAAATTTTTTTTGTTTACTTAATATTTAAAAAATTTTGTCCTAAAGTCGATATTTATATTTAAAATTTAAAAAGTAAATTAAAAAAAATAAGCATTCATTATTATTAATTTTTGCTTTATAATAAAAATAGCTAAAAACAAAGAAAGGATTCAATTTGGATTCTTCCGTGCGAATTTAGTTTCTGAATTGCTGCCTAGTTAGGTAGCCAAACTCGGACCGAATGAGGCTTAGACAGTCATCAGCAAGTGAGGTTTCCAAACCACCGCCTAAGTCGGAAGTCAAGTTAGGCCCAAACCCATGCAGGAAACCCCCAGAGTTGACAAAGGGGCCAGTACTGGGAAACCTAGCTTCGGCGTACCTGTATTGGCCCATGCGTGGGCCAGGCTGTTTAGCCCAGCCTCGGCCATGCCAATGATTACCCAACTTTGGGCCAAACTGGCTAACCTAGCCTTGGCCATTTATTGGCGACCAAAACGTGGGCCAAGACTGGTTAACCCAGCCTCGGCCATGCCAATAATTATCCAAGCTTGTGCCAAGACTGGCTAACCTAGCCTTGGCGATTCATTGGCGATCCAAGCTTGGCCCAAGACTGGGCAACCAAGCCTTGGTCGACCCAATTATTACCCGAGCCTGGGCCAGAACTGGGTCCCCCAGTCACAGCCACAATGATTACCCAAGGTTTAGCCAAGGTTGGAAAACTTACACTGAAAAAAAAATTAACTTGATTCAAGAGAAAAATTCTTGAACCAAGAAAATAACTTTAAAGAGTTTAATTGTCTTCAACCAAAACTAAAAATTCTTTAATTAAATAAAATTTACTTAAACCGAGAAAAATTTCTTAGTTTAAGAATTTTTCTACTCAAATCAAGAAGATGAAATTCTTAAAAATTATTTACTTGATTTAAGTAAATTTTTTTTTCTTTGTAGCCATGGCCGTTGAATGGCAACCCAGACTTGAGCCAAAATTGGGTAACCTAGCCTTAGCCATTCAATGGTAAATTCAAACTTAATAAATCATTAAGTAATAGAATTTTAAACAGTAAATATTTATTGTTTAACGAATATTTGCTAACAAATTCTAAAATTTAAAATTTATTATTTAACCAAGACAATTGCATATCGTCAAAATTGATATAGTCTTAAAAAAATTACAATATAATAATTTACAGTTGAATTTTTAATATTGATAATTTTAAACATGAAAATTTATCATAAGATATTAAAAATTTACAGAACGATGTACAAAGTTTAAAGTAATATAAGAACTTGACTCTTGCATTTTTTTAACTATTAAACATTTGTAAAAAATAGTTAATTTTTATCGAAACACAATATTAAATAACATAAATTATATAAATAATAAACCGTCACACTTCGTCACCATATAGATTTAGCTTATCAGAATAATGAGATGTGCATCAACTTATCGGTTGTACGGTGTAGGGATTAGTTATCGGTCTGGCAAGCGCGCGGTTCGGGTTCGAATCTCGGTTAGAACGGATACGATTTTCACTTTATTTCTATAATTAGCAACAGTTAGGTTTAAATTTATTTTACTTACAAAATAAAATAAAAAAATAACACCCCAAAAATTTTTTTTTTTATCATTTTTTATCAAATTGCATGGGCCAGACTTGAAAATTAACTATGGCTCAGCCCTGGTAACCAGGCATGGGCCAGTCCTGGTAACCAGGCTTGGCCCATCGTTATCATTCCAGACTTCAGCCAGGGCTGGGCCAAGTCTGGCTCACAAGCTTGGCCCAGAGTTTTACATAGTTGGGCCAAGCTAGGCCCCGTGGTACTTTCCTCTATGGGTTTTATAATTTATATTAAGTAAATTTAACGACTTGACAGCTTTTTCAGACATGAAGTTAAAAATTTAAATAAAAGAAATAAAAAAATGTGATAAAAGTTGATATTACACATTGGTTTGTGAGAAAAACAGTGTAACTCGTTCGTAAAATTGATGCAACAAAACGAAAGTTATCAGAGGTGACAATCCACAGGCGACAAATCAGCGTGTATATTTAATGCCCACAGAGCGTAGTTGGTCCACCCCCTTTTCGACCACTAGTACACGGTATATCGAGCTTTCATTCCCTCTCGACTCCTCTCACGTCTATACTCTCATCACGGCCCCGATCGTCGACGTGTCATCGCGTTGCTCCGGACATGTCCCGGGTGTTGGAGCATTATTCGCAGCAGTGTTATTGGCCGAGTACATACCTCGTGTCCATATATTTGTATACGATCCGGCGCAATCAACGCTATTATATTAATATTTATACGTTAGTCAGGAAAATAAAAGCTCGATACATACATACACACTGAATCCTACCAAGCGCATTTATACTTTTTAGTTTGTTGTTTTTTTTTTTTTTTTTTTTTTCACATTTTTTGTTTTTAAAATTTTACTTCCCAAATTTGACCAGATTTTTTTTTGTCCACGATGAAATAAATTTTTTATCCGAAATTACCTTTTAAAATTTTAAAAACTCGTTATTCTCCACTTTACGTATGAAAGAATCATTGGGATTAAACAATTTTTTAGCACCCTCTTTTTTTTTCGAACATGAAATAAAATAAATTAATCTTACTGTTTAAATTATTATAGGAGCCATAAATATACAAATTAGATTTTAATGTTTACAACAAAATTTTATGGCAATTCATTATTACTATTTAATAATAATAATAAAAAAAAAATGAAAACGAAATTATACAACATTGCATCTAAGAATGTAACAAAAGTTTTAACGAAACCGAACAACTTTCGATGGTATACCAAACGATGGTTGAACAGCCTGTAGGACAGTTAATTGTATTAATTAATCGTTCCAGTTCACAGAAGCGGTTAACAGGGTCAGAAATCTGGAAAATAAATGCAGACTGTGTCAGGTTCAAAGTGTAGTAGCCAATAGTATGTACATATGATAGCGGTGTATGACTCTTGAAGTTAGTAATTTTCTAAAACGATACAACCACATTTCAATACATGATTGAAGTTTTTTTTTTCAATGACACTTAAGTCATGAATTAAGTAAATGAATTAATTAATTAATTCATTCATTTCTTCATTAAGTCAAAAATTTTTTCAATCATATTGAAGAGTTTTTATTTTATTTTATTGTTTCCAACATTAAAAAAACTTGTAAAAACTTTTTCAGCCCTCCGGCCGGAAAGTGGCAAGTTTCTGGTCGCTGCGTTAAATGAAGTTGCCAATTTCCGGCTCCGTCAAGCAGAAATAGTATATTATGTGCCTAGGCCAGTAAAATAAAAAAAAGCCTCTGATCACATGTAATTGTTAGCCGAGGCGAAGCCGAGATTATCGAGAATCGGAATGAAATCAATGACTTCCTGATTTTTTGAAAATCATTGAATTCAAAGCGGGATGTTAAAAATAATTTTTTATTTTTTTTTTTAAATATATTTGTCAATTGACATATTGTATTGCACAAATTTTAGTATAGTAATTAATTCAATTAAAAATCAATCAATGTCAAATAAGATCCTAAAGAGAGAAAAAAAATTTTCAGTTTAGACTCTCTTGTAAAAAGACGATTCAGTGATCATGCGCCCCTCTGTTGGGGATTTTTAACTCTACCTTGAGTAGACTTATTAAAGAAATCAAGACATCAAGAATAAGTAATCGACATATCATACCATGTCAGGCTTGTTATGTTCGAATTCATTATTCAATTAAAAATATTATAAAGGTAGAAACCTCTTTTATCATTCATTACACTGATAGAAGGATTTGTTTATAGTTAAAAATATTTGTTAATATTTAACAAATCATTTATTAGAGACCACTTTTTAGTCCTTAACAAATATTTCTTAGTATTTAAAAAGATTTATTAATATTTAATAAATGAATATCTGATTTATTAAATACAAACAAATCATTTTAAATACTAAGAAATATTTGTTTGATACTAAAAAATGGTCTCTAATAAATGATTTGTTAACTATTAACAAATATTTTTTTAATACAAATAAATCCTTCTATCAGTGTACTTGCCGTAAAAGGCAGAATTCTCTTGAGAGTGTAGACCAACCCCCTAAAAACTTATTTTTTGCTTATGTAATGACCAAACGAATTGAAAACATTGATATTTATCATAAGTTTCAATCCTTTAAAATTTTTTCATGCGGAAGAATTTTGCAAAATTCGATTATATTCCTCACAGAGTTTCCATAATTAAGGAAAAAATAACACCTTGTAAAAAGGTATCAAAAGAACGAATAGGTTCTGTAACACAAACTTTATTTTAAAAAAAAGCAAAACAAATGATGCATCCTGCCGGACAAATTAATAGGTCGACACTTTTGTTCCCTTGTGGTTGAATAGTAGTATCTCTGTTAAGCCCTAACTCTCTAAAGTCATTGGTTTACAACCGATTAGATTTTTTGATGGGGACAGTAAATGTGCTAACCGAACTGATAAATCGAAAATACTATCATCGAATGACTGAATAATATATTTCAATCTACTGTATAATACTTGAACAAGTGACAATCATCCAGCTAATTGAGTTCCCAGGTATAGAAGTGACGTAAATGATGTAATTTCATCATATGAGAATATCAAGAAACAATACCAAGTATAATTTTAGCCTTTTTTTTTTTTATTAATAATCGCTACATACACAAATTGAAAATTATTTATAGCTTAAAATTCATGAATTATTTTGAGTATCTAATTTTAAATACTGTTCTATCAGATCCCAGATACATCTGCATTCATTCTAAATAATTGACTGTGATATTCTAACCAGTAATAATATCAAAAGTCAATTTCTTTGTCAGTTATTACGTTTCAATACATTTCACACTTATGATTAAAAAAGCGAAAAAAATATCCACGTTTTATCACATCAAAGAGACTTGCCTTAATTAGTGGCTACACAATTCACTAGATATTCCATTATTCTGGTATCCTTTTTTTGACCTAGTTCTTTTTTAAACATAAATTTCAATGTTCCTTAAACGGTTAACAAAAAAAAAATTAAAACTAGGAAAATTAGTTGAAGTTATTAACTGAAGCCCAAGTAAAGGGTGTCTTATGGATGATTAGTTTTAGCAACAAGAGGGTCCTTTAATCATTAATTTGTTCCAGCTCATATCTTGTAACCTCGTTTTATTACGCTGGTCAACATGAAATGTTACACCCCCTCTCCTATTTCTTCCTTTTCCCAATATAATTTATATTATACAAGTTTAATTAAATAAATGTAATAAAATCTATGGTGAATCAAACGCGCTCCATTCTATCTTTTACCTCTCAAACTGACAGATGTGAGTGTTCAATTCAATTCGCCAGTTAATTCGTTGTTTCTACCTCCCTTCGGTTGTATTTTACGTTTCATATTTTTATTATTTATTTATTATTATATTTCTTTCCTCGAACCACTTCTCCACGCCTGGTTTATAAAATCGTGGATGGATATTGTAATCATGTTCTTAACTCAGTAACAGCCCCTCTATCCACGGGGGGGGGGGGGGGGTTTCGTCACTCGGCGGGTGGCATCTAAGCTACCTCCTGGTGAGTGTCACGTGAGATAGTCTAGCATTGTCTAGTTACTTTTTAGTTATAAATTTTTTTGATAAACGTTTTTATTTTATTCGATTGTTTGTTGTTGCTGCAAATTTGGGTAAGGAAAGAATCTCCAAGAAGAAACATTGTGCACGATTATCGTGACTCACTGTCTCTTTCATTCTTACTGTACGTAATTTCATTTTTTAATTTATGATTTCTCTCAATTGTACTTGATTGTGTTTTTTGTACTTGACTTATAATTATTCAAGTACATTTAATAGTCATTGACTTGAGTGGATGACAACCAACTGAGAGACACTCGATAATATTTCGAAATAATCAACTTTTTTTTTTATTTTTTGGTACGTATGAGAAGAAAATATTTTTTGATATTGAAAGGAAAAAAATTGACTTTTGTTTATTTTTTCCTGAAAAAGAGGACTGAAATTACAGTTAAAAAACGTAAAAATACATTTTAAGAGCAAGCCAAACTAAAAAGTGGAAAGTAGTGATAGAAAGTCTAACTCAATATAATTTAATCACTTATGATTAGTTTAAAATTGGAATAAAGTGATTAATTAAAAATATATTTATTATATAATTTATTTTTTAATTTTTTAATATCATTAAAAACCGTAAGCATTAAATTGTAATAATTTTTTTAATTGAAAAAAATACAATAATTACTGTCATTTTATTGATGATGTATGTTCAACCAGTAAGACTAGTTACTTTTTTTATCTTGATAATCAGGCGTAATCAGGCGCATTCTTGTAATCGGTAAAATTACGTTAAAAAATTTATAAGCTCAAGTTAATAAAATTGTGTTCAAAAACTAAAAACATTGATATGTAAAGAATTAAAACCACTAATAGATACAAATTATTGTTATTTTACAAACCACTTACTCCACACTAAAAGCTAATCATTTTTTTAAGAGCATACTCAATAAAAAAAATGCATCTGCAAACATTAAGCTTTTTCCAATGAGCTCAGTTTTGAAAATTCAAATGAATTTGAATTTTCTCATTGATTTTAAATTTCGTGATGATTAATTTATTAACTTATCGTATAATTGTTGACACTAGAAACAATGAAAAATCGGGATTGGGTATATTTAATTTAATAGACTTTTCTATCTCTCATTTTTATTTACTATTTGACTCCCCTAGTGAGATTTTCCAATAGTTAATTGGTGTCGACTGTGAATTGCAGGTTAGATTTGTCTGTACCGTGACGAAGCTCTCTTGTCAATCAAAATTTCATTTCCGATCGCACGAATTGGGTGCTCCAACTAAACTCCTCTAGATCCCCGCGAGCACCTCGATCCCTCTGCCACTGAAATTTCATCCTCTCCCTCTTTCACTACCCTTTTTACCCTTTCCCTCTCTTTGATGCTCTATATTCATACGGGACACGACTCTCTAATCCATTACGTGCCAATTATGTCGCCACGTGGTAGCCAATGATTGTTCTTCTCTCTCTCACCAACACACATATACACACACGCAATGTACCAGTCAAATTTTAGTTGTACTCATTTCTGATTTCATTTCTCTTCTTCTCACCCCTCACGTTGCCCAGCCTGTTTACGAAATTTATTCGTTCATCCTACATACAGTGATGTATTGCATGTATGGCTGATGTTTATGTGCTCTCCTGCAGCTTGTCTACTATATGTGATATCATATCAGAAAGTTGGACGATTTATATTTGCACTCTGTGATAATTTAATATTGGAAAATTGTTTGTAAGAGCATTTAATTGTTTTAAATATTCTATGATTATTATTCTTTTTTTTACAACTTTTTTGTTTCCTGTTAATTAATTTTCATCAAATCTGCACCGAAAGTCTAAATTTTTTGCTCTGTTTTGTGGAAAGAAAGGGCTTTTTTTACCTTATGGAAAAACATATGCAAACAAATGAACAGCGTAAATTTTGCACTAACTTTTCTATAAAAACAAGAGCACAAAATTTAAACTATTGGTTACAAATATAATAAAAAATAGTATACGCTCAAGCGAGAAAAGTAGGATCCGAACAAAAACAGTTTCACTGTAAAAAAATCGCGCCAAATCCACGTTCATAAGACTATTAAGAAAAAAAAATTTGTTTTTTTCTTTACAAAAATATATAAAATAAAAAAATTAAAAAATCCAAGTAACCGATATGATTACTTATGATTTTCGGAAATTAAAAAAAATTTTGTTATAAATTTAAAAATTAAGAAAAAAATTTTGGAACGTATTTAATGTGCGCGGTTGCAAAATATTTTACTTTTAATGAAATTCGTAAAAAAATTGAAATACACAATGACGCACACCAAGTACGTTCCAAAATTTTTTTCTTAATTTTTAAATTTATAACAAAATTTTTTTTAATTTCCGAAAATTATACGTAATCATATCGGTTACTTGGATTTTTTAATTTTTTTATTTTATATATTTTTGTAAAGAAAAAAACAAATTTTTTTTTCTTAATAGTCTTTTGAACGTGGATTTGGCGCGATTTTTTTACAGTGAAACTGTTTTTGTTCGGATTTTAGTATTTTTTGTAATTATAATAAAAATTTACAATTAGTACCAACTTAAGTCTCGCGTTGGTTGCATTTTTTATAGCAAACTATCCCCTTGAAACTACAGTTTATGTAAAAATAATTCTAGCGCACCCTGGCGGGTATAGATGCAAGCCGTGAAATATATTTTTTTAACTGTAGTTTCCCATCTAATGAAGGATTACTATGCATTCTCGAATTATTTAGTCTGTGGCAGATCACTTTGCCCATCGAAAAAAAAGCAGGATCGAAATTTTTGCGTTGCTATAGTTTGTGCTGATTAAATTTAATAATTTCAAGTAGATTAATTGTTATAAGTGAATATAATTAATTAATAACAGTCAAATAAAGTATGAATTACTGTTATAATATACAATTTAGGAAAAAAAAGTACCGTAGAATTAAATAAAATTTTGCAACCTCAAAATACCGTTCTGCTTACAGTAAACACAGTCGGTAGTCTGGCGCTCCGTTTACAGCAGATTTGAACGGAACTTGGCGCCAGATTCTACCGAATCTGTGGATATCTCAATCTGCGTGTTTGTCACCCTCGCCTTCGGCTCGAGAGACAATTTTACACACTAGTTGGAATATCTTGCTTTCCTCCTTCAGTGCGTAATATACTATTATGAATGGTTAAAACATGAATTTATGATGAAATTCAAATTATTCATGTCCACGACTTTGGAAAGCTTGTTTTCAAATCTGAAGAAAAAATTTTTTAGTACACTGAAAAAAAAGTTTTCTGCTCGGCACCATTTACTGTATTGTAACGAGTGTATCATTACGGGTACAATCTGTATAGCTACGAGTAGCAGTTTGAATAGCGACCGTCATGATCCATTCGGGTGCCATTCACGATACTATTGCTACCGTTAGTGTACAGTTTTCCTAACCTTACTGTCCTCTAAATAGCAACGTGTGTATCGTGACAGTAGCAATATCGTATCGTGCAAAACAGAAAACTTTTTTTCAGTGTATGTTTAATTCCATTATCATTCAAAGTTGGAATAATTTTTTTCATTGAAATGTTTGTTTTACATTTTTACAAAAAAATTTTGATAATTGAAGACAGAAACTGGGTATCATTAACTTATAGAGCCCAATTTCTTGCGATAAACATATAGGCTTGAAGAATGAAGACGTTTTTGAATTTTTTTTCAAATTATTGTGACAAAAGAAAGTATAATATTTAGTTAAAAGGACAGAAAATGAATAAAAACACTGATCTTTAAGAAGGTACGCTTTGAGAATAGATAATAAAGGTGCAAACCACCCGAAAGCACCGTAGAAGTAGTCTCATAATCGTAAAATTTTAAGTGTATAAAATCTCGAGTATATAAAATTGAAAGTTCAATATTAAGAAATTGAAAAAGAACTAAAGTTAATAACAGAAAGTTTTGTTTAACAAATTTTTGATGAGTAAGCTCAGTAATCAAGGCATATAATGATCATAGACTAATGTATTGTATTCTCCATTTACAATTAAATTTTGCCATATTAATTACTGCTCAATATGATTAGATTATTACATTCATGTTCTGATAATTTGGGTAGGTAGTATTCTCATCAGTGTAATACAAATAAAATACACTCTGAAATTACGCTGTTATGATAATAAATTTGTTATTTAGTCAATTATTTCGAATGAAACTATGTTTTGATGCGATATTATAATGAATTAAAATATATTTTAAAATTATCCAATAATTGTTTCAATTATGAATGGAAGCTATTAAATTTTTTCGGTTTAAATGTTTCGATTGTAGTTGATTCTTGTACAGTTCACTTTTTTTTAGAGAACTGCTCCTATACTACCGTTAAGGGAGGATAAGTGGTTAAGATACAAATTGAAGAGAGGGAGAATAATTTTAAAAACGTATAGTAAACTAACTCTAATACAAAGGTGTTCCTAATACAAAGAAAAAATGCTAAATATTGTACATGTTTATTTTTTTTGGAATTTTCAGCAAATACGATTTACAACAGTAATAAACTAGGTAAATTTTTGGTTTCAAATTACAAAGGATTAAAACTTTACCCCAATATAAGTTGTTGAAGATACGGGTTTTTAAAGATTCTAAACTAACAACTTTGGGATATACTTTAGTATAGAATAATATTCTATTTGTTTATTATACAAATTAAAAGACAGGAATTAACAATTCTATAAACATTTTTTGCTATAGTTTACGGAAGTCCAAAATTTTTCGACTAAAGGTAGTGTTGAAAATTTCCGACAAACGGCGGATGATCGCTGAACCGTGTTCTTATAAAAGAGTTAAGTTTGAGGTATTAATTTGGAAAATAAAAATTATTTTCTTGACTTTCTTGAGGAAATTATTTGATAATGATTTTTAGTTTAACCAATTACCAAATCCATTTTTGCTTAATACAACATGTTAATTGACGTACACATTTCCAGAAAATATTAAAAAAATTTCTTTTATTCTCATATATAGCTTGGTATGTCCATGTAGGATCAAATGAGGTTATATACGGTGTGATATTAAAATATTTTCACTGGTTGGAGCATAATTTAACGATTGAGTTTATTTTGTTTTCTTATGATAAATTTGTTTCATTACTAGGTTCCCAAACTTTTTTAAATTGTCAATAGTTGTAGCAGATGGTGAAAAATTTTTTCGAAAATGATAACTAATACGAAACACAGAAGTCAAGTGTCATTTTATACCTCTGCTATCATTTTTCCTGTATTGTATTTTTGCTTAGTGAATCAATTATTCAAGATTATTAGTTAATTTAATTAATTACTAATGTTTGTCAATTCAGTTACTGAATGAATATATATTTCTGCTGTTCTTCTGAAAAGCTAATGTAATTTCATTATAATCTCAATAATTATATTACAAATGTTTAAGAATGGATAATATATCACAAAGATAAACAGTATAATTGAAAGACACAGATAAATATACTGTCGATTTAACGAAAAAACGATACCGAATTTTGAATTTTTCAACGAAAATCAATAGAATGAAATTTATATCTTCGTGAATAATAAGATTTACAATAAATAATAAATAACAAGAAACGAATGATTCTATAGATAGTTTTTTGAGTAAATACACGTTTTGATGATTTTCACACGAGTTCCTTAGGGTCATTACACATCCACCCATAACTATAGAATAACCGTATGCTAAGCAGCATGATCCCCATCGGTTTGATCCGGTATGGTATCTGTATAGTTTAGCCCGATGATTTTGCGATTACCGATGATTCCATCAATTGCACGTAAATCTCCTTCTCTGTCAGTCTCTCAGCCTTTGCTCTGTCAGCATCAACCTTTATCACCCTCTTTACTCTCTCAATCATAACAAGCTGATCGTGACTAGCTGCTTTGTACGGTAGCTTATTCGCGACTTGTAAGCCCGTGTGGTGTTTTATATACATTTGCTTGCTTCTATTCTCAATCCCCATTGGCATGGGTAGACTATAGTATCCTTCAACACTACCTCTTCATTTGTCGGCACTTGATCATACCGTAGTATAGTATATCTATTACAGTATTTAATTTTATCTTCTCAAATAGTACGATAGAAACCAACAACTAAAATTGCCCAACCATATTTTACTATTTCAACCGAATAACAATATCCTTTCACATTTCACATGCCGTAATTTTATCATTTTTTTTATCCTTTTGTTTTTAATCTACTTTATTTTATTTTTACAAGCTGCTATAAAATAGTAAATTTATGTTCAAGCTACATCAAGAGAAATAGTGGAATTTTTTATTAATTTTTCATAGGAAAAATTTCTATGTTCGTAATTGATCGTAAAACCTCATCAAGAGAATCGGAGAAATGATGAAATGATTTTTATTTTAGAAATTAATACCTCAAATTTAATTCTTTGGTAAGGAGACGATTTGGCGACCATGCCCTCTCCGTCGGAGATTTTGAACACTACATTTAGTCGAAGAAAAATAGTCATGCTGATATGGTCAAGCGTAATATAAAAATATCAAATCGGATCATATTAAAAATTATATCTGCACATATTGATCTATATTAGGCCATAATATGGATATATCATGCAATATCATTAAATTTAAATGATTCCCAAGCAGGTAACATAGCAAATATTTCTTCGTTAACATAAGAATGTTTTCTATTTTCATAGATGCACTTTTTCCGGTATCAATATAAGTAATCCTTCTATGTCAAAGTTGAATTTTTACTTCTTACTATGAAAATTAACAAATCTTCAAAATAATATTTCCAATACAATTACTAGATTTTCGAGATCAAAAAGATTACTTGCGTTTGTGAGCTCAAAAAGCTCAAAACTTAATAAGAGACAAATTTTCAAGCATTTGGAGCTCGAATTTAACTGGAAGTTCCAAGGATTGCCTTCATTGTCAACCGTTTTTCAGATTTTTTTACGTTGGCATAAAAAATATTAATATGATAATACAGAAATAATTTCTAATTTATGAGTTATAAGAATTTCAGCTATTTTGGCACAGGAATTTTTTCTATGTTGTAATAGGGTGTTTTTCTATGACGACAAAATGATTTTTTCTAAGTAGAAAAAATTGCTATATTGACATTCCGTGAAAAAATTTTCTGATCAGACTATATCAGGCCTGATATAACCCGTCCATATCAGGCCTTATATGGAAATTGGCCATATCAGACTATATATGCCTTGATATATATCAGACTATGTACCCGCCCGGGTAAAAAAAATTATATATTATTATATTACATAATTATAAATGAAAAATGGCCCTATATAATTATGTATAATTATATATAATTATTTCCATAGGAAAAAAAAAATCGGCGCAAGTGGGAATCGAACCGTGGACCTACCGCTTGAAAGACTAATTCACTACCCGTTTACCTAAGAGACTTACTTGGAGAACAGAGTTTATTATAACTACAAGTAATGCAAATCGTATACATGATCGATTCGTAGTGAACAAAATTTTTTATTTAATTTATTAATTATTAATTGTCAATATTTATATATAATAATGGTATCTATATGGAGACTTATAAAATTATCTATGCATACATGAAATCGCAAAAATGATTCTACGATATATTGTTAAGGTACTTCGTTGCTTTAGAATTTATAATTTCTTTGAAATTAAAAAAATAATCGAGGTAAAATCAGAATTGAAAGCTTAAATTTTGATGGAATTATTTGTTTAGTATATGGAACTATATATTGCTGGAGGGCCTGGCTAACAATTTTTGAACTTGACAAAACTAATAATTTTTGTGAAATTAAATTTTTTTTAAGTTCCTATTATTTCATCCGAAAAATACTATATATTAAAAGATTGTTAATCATTGGAGTAACAGACTCTTAGATAGAAAAAAAGAATGTTTTATGGTAATCACAAAATACCCACTGGAGTAAAAAAAATTATATAGAATTCTATATGATTCATATATAATTTTATATGAACTATATATACATCTATATAATTATAAATGAATTACATATGCTTCTATATAATTAGATATGAATCATATATAATGATATATAATTTTTTTCACTCGGGTATGCCTTTATATGAGTACATAAGACTACTTATGTGCTGGTAAGGGTATGAGTATATTAGACTATATGAATCCATATCAAGTTATATCAACCCTGATCAGGGATTTTTTTTTCAAGTTTATCAAAGTATATATAACTTTATAAGATTATATCAGGGCATATCAGGACCTATTAAAAAATAATGTAAAATTAGATATGATTATATCAAGCTATATCAAGTCTGATATAGACATATCAAATTGATAAGGCTTGATCAGGCCTGATATGGCCAATTTTCATATCAGGCCATATCAGGACATATAAAAAATTAAATATGGATATATTAAATCATATCAGGCCAGATATGAACATATCAAAAATTTTTATATGGCCTTATCAGCTCATATCAAGCCTGATCAGAATATTTTTTCACGGGATAGTGAAAATACTTATTAGAAGAAATCCTATCAACATTCAGATGAAATTCCCATAAACTATCGATTTTTTCGATTTTTTTTGTTGGAAAAATAGATATGCTCATATAATAAATGTGTCAATGCCAACATGAAAATTTTTATTCTGCAAAAATGTGAAAAATTTCTATTTTTATTATAATACGTAAGTGACTTTCGAGTATGGTTATAAGTAGTAGCTTGTCGGGCAGACTCGAACGTTACGTCTAGCGTCTCAAGCAGTTAGAAAGAATAGTATTATATTATAGAATTATAGTGTGGGGAAAGGGAAGAAATAAAAGAAGGATGATAATAATAATAGTAATAATAAAATTGATGGCAAACGGTAGCATTTCTCAGGCCTCGATCGACCTGACGATCGATTCTTGAGCTTTCTCGTGAATAATAAATTATTTCTCATAGTGGCGCTCCTGGGTGATGATACGTTATGATAAATCGGGATCGCATGTCTGCCACGAATCCTTCCGCCATGTTGCCCCGCGGTTTTGCTCTATCTTGCTCTCGTCCACCTTCACTTAATGTTTCACTTTATTTTTACTTTTAGCTTTTTTCTTGATCCCTTTTACTTGTTGGCTTTTATCCTAAAAAATGGAAAGAGAGAACCGACCAAAAGTAGCAAGTCTGCGATTACATTCCCTTATAAATATGCAAATACTGTATACCTCTACTGTGTAAGAGAGGGAAAAAGAAAAAAATAACTAAGGGGAAGTGAAACCGCTAAAATAGAGAGTATCACGTTAATAATTATTGATTTGATATTCGTGACCAACTCCTTGATATTTAACAATGGCTATGGAGTAAGCTCTCATATTGGAATAAATGAAATTATTAAAATTTAAGGTGATTTAGAAATAAAATCTCTCACGGTTGGATTTGTTAAATTTGTAAAGTTTTCATACATTCACTTCATAAATTTTTAAATCTTCATTCTTAAAATTTTATCAATATTTAAGTATCAGCCTGGTATAAACATTGAAAAGTTGAAATTGTTTTATGGCACCAAATTCTACCTTTATATTATTTGAACTATTGAATGCCTTACAGAATAGAATTGCTTTGTAATATTTTATTATTTATTTAATTTATATTCAATCAATGAATTTATTGACCAAGTTCTTGCATTGATAAAAAGTTTTAACTCACAATATATAATTTAAGAAAAAGAAAAATTTCTAGCCTTTATCATAAAAATCGTGAGAATACGAAGAAATTTTTGTTGTGAGAAAATTTAAGGTTAAAAAAATTATTATAATGTTAATTCATAAGAAATTTTCTTCTTTAGAACAAACATTCGAGTCTCAAAATAAACAAATGTATTAATGAATACTTAAAGACTCATCAGCTGAAAATTGTCGCCACAATAATTAGACTAAGGATTTATGAGTCTTCTTCGGATCAAATCAAATCGAATCGTAGGATTTGATTCGAAAATCGAATATTCGATTCGTTTTGCTTTGAATAATTCAAAGTTTCGAATACTCGCACACTCTTAAATAAGAACAATAAAAAGCGAAATTTTGATTAGCTCAAGAAAAAAGACGAACGCAAGTCACCAAGTACACGGAAAGAAATACATTGCGGATATCCCTATGTCGTTGTATTGCATTGCTATAAGCCCTATGCATATTCGCTCTGTGCGCGACTTCAGCGCCATGGCACGTTTGAACTACAGGGGGCTATTGTAATATATTTATTATGTATTGAATGGCTGTCAGAAATAATAATATCGAATGATAAATAAAAAAATGTTTTTTTAATTAAAGGAAATATTTATAATAAATATTTGTTAATGTAAAGTGTTCTTGTGCATTAAAAAGTGAAATGTAAGTATATTTAATACCGAAAAAGTAGCATAGAAGTTAGCACACATAAAGATAGGTTAACTGAAATCAGACTGAATTCAAATAAAAAGAAAATAGAGAAAAATTATAAGAAAACTTGAATAAACATTTAATTATTTTTTTTTATAAGTAAATTTAGATTAAACGAAATTACCAAAATATTTTATTGTTTCAAAATTCTACAAATTAAAAGTGCTGATTGTTTTAGAGTACAAAAAAAATAGATTATGTTTGCTAACTAAAATTAACATATTACAATTCAATAATAAAGCTGGGAAAAATTTTTAATCGATTAAATTTATCATTTTTATTTTTAGATTTGGATTTAAAATGGAAACCATAATAAAAACGCGATTTCAATCAATAACCCACGAAATTCAGTTCCAGCCACAGACATTGGTAAAAGGAAAAAAGCTGGTTCTAGTTGAACATGTCCGAGAGGTAGAAGAGTTTCGCAAGAATAACGAAAGCTATTTAACTTGACTTTAAAGCTAGTTAACTTGACACTCTTGATCAACTCTCAAATGAGTTACTGTCGGCGGATCTTCAGTAATTATTTCTTGCAATTCATTAACTTCAGGCTCAGGATTGAGTGCTGAAGATGCATTTTTGTTCTGCCGGCGGTCCATTAAGCGCTTAAATCTGAAAAATTTATTACACAAAAGTTCATATTATTTGATTGCTGATAATCACAAATTTTAATAGCGACAGTATTTATTTATAAAATAATATCTAAAATTTATAGTAATACTCTCCTTTTAGTTTTTAAATTATGTTAATTTCAATATATTATTACTCACCTATTCGTGACCATTAACTCATTAACTTTTGAGATTTATAAACTGTAGGAAATTTAGTAGGAATTTTATATTTTTAAACTTTATACTTTTAAACTTATATTTTTAAACATCGTTAATACTTAACATATAGTCGAACAGATACTAGCATTCACCAGCTAACTAGTGTTCAAGTTCGATGGTTACCCATCGACCTAACTATCCGAAGACGAATTGTCTCAAATCGTTAGTGAAGATGGAAATTTCCATCCACTTGAAATTAGATTTATACTAGCATAAAAATGACCGAATAGGTGATAACGGGTTAGAAAAATTTTAGTAGGAATGTAGCTGGGACTCTATTCTATGTCAGACTTTTGGCCTCCAATAAAATGATCACTACAAATATAATCATGTGCCTTTGGAGTCCACAATGAGCCATCAATACTGCAAGGAAAATTGAAAATTTTTAATATTTAATATTTAAAATTTATGATCATTGGTATGGATAATCTTTTAGTTTAATATAATAAGTAGCAAAGAGTAAATGAATCTTAAATAATAAATGAAAAGTTTATAATAAAAAAATTCAATCTTATTTTTTAATATATAATTAATAATTATTAATTATGCTAAATTTATAAATGTTTAAAAAAAAATTTTTTTTAATTAATAATAATATTTCCTAGCATTTTCTAAACTTACTATTTTTTTAAGTTTTACTCCTTTCAAGATTTTTATTATTACCGATAGTAAGGTTATGATTCTACTTACTTTTGTCTCCTCAGTGGCTATCCATTTTTTCCTTTGATTTATTTTCCAACTTGCTGTTGGAAATTTATAAAAATGACAAGCACTTTTTCTACCTGTATTATTACAACTAACAACACAACAACTTTTGTGACTCATTTTATGTTATGTTATTTAAATAAATTTTAAATAACAATTCACTTGTATATTTAGCTAACTCGAAACATAAAAACAGCCCCCCGTAGTATCGGATATAGCCACGGGTAGCGCTGACGGTAAATCAGTTTCTCCCCACCATGGCTTCGCACTGAGCGAATAGGATTATCTACTATACTGTATGGTACCAAAATCTTTGCGTCTATTACACGGGCGCATAGGAGGCTTGACGTGACAGCATTGCCGCCAGCCCCATAGTGCATCGCAGATGTCGCAATGCTACTAGTTTTTCCCGCGATATTACTTAGCGCGACAATCAATAATTCTATCGAATTACGGCCAATATTTCATGGGTACAACTACTGTACCGACGTAAAAATTCATAAATTAGTAAAACTACTTTGAAATTAATTGTAACATTAAACTAGTTTAATACAAAATTTTTAAATATTTTTCATCGAACACACTGATAGAAGGATTTGTTTATATTTAATAAGCTTTATTAACTGTTAATAAATGATTTTTTAACATCATAGGATTTAATGAATATTTATTAACAGTTTATAAATTATTTATTAAATGTTAATAAATATTTGTTAACAGGTAACAAATATTTATTAACAGTTAATAAGTAATTTGTTTAGTACAATTTATTAACTGTTAAAAATATTTATTAATGGTTAATGAACATTTGTTAACTGTTAACGAATATTTATTTAAAATAAAAAGTAAAAATAGCAATTTCCTTTTGACACTTTTTATAACCCTATATCTGGAATACATGATAATAATTAAATTCACTAAATAAATTAACGTTTTTAATATTTAAAAATATAAAAGATAATTATGAGCTATAATAAAATTTGGTATTTTATAATAAATGTTATTATAATGTAATATAATTAATGCAAATAATTTATAAAGATGATTTTTATTTGTAAACCATCTTTTCTTTATATCATATGACATTGCAAATTGCAAGCGAAACAAATTCACTCTACAAAATATTTACTAATTGTTAATAAATATTTCTTAACTATTAATAAATACTTATTAACTATTAACAAATGTACTTTCCACCCAAATAGATATTTATTTAATGTTAAAAAATATTTATTAAAATTTAATAAATTAAATAATTGTCTTCAAATAAATTAAATTATTAACAGTTAATAAATCCTTCTATCAGTGCATAACCCATTCAATTAATTAAACTAATTTTGTTACTACTCTAATATCAGCATAAGAGATATAACAATAACGGATAGACTGTTCTGCCAGGAGCATCGTAAATGTCGCCAGTCACTATGGGTCTGACGCCCATAGTGACATTGGCGTATCAGCTATAACTATTGTTGATGTTACTATTCCCACCATAGCCAAATCATCTATGCTGACGATTTTTATATCGAATCAAAATCTAAACCATACAGTATAGTGTTCACACCCATAGTGACATAGTGATATCCGCAATGTATTTCTTTCCGTGTATACATGCATAAACTCACACCATAGTTTATGTCTAGAATGTCAAAACAAAATAAAATAAATAAACAAAACAAAAAGTTGAGAAAAAAACAGCCTTAAAATTTTGGAAACAAACCTCATCATTTTTTTTTAGTGTTCAAAGAATTTAATACTATACATAAATCTTAGTTTTTAATTATTAAATAAGCGATACAAAAAAATCTGGAAGACGGTTGATTCTGCAGGCTATCCCTGGAACTTTCCGCCATGTACGAGTTCAACGCTCTCGAGAAATGATTTATTCTAAAGTTATGAGCTCTTATAGCTCTGAAACAAAACTTTTATACTTTTTTGAGCGCGAAAATCTAGTGGTTCTTGAAAAAAGACTTTTTTGAAAAATTTTATTGGTGATATCATCCTATCGAATCGATCTCACGAACGGACAGACCGATTTTGATGAGATTGGCCGCATTTGACGCAAAATTTTAAGCACTAATAGTTATTTCATTAGGTCAAAAACGATTCCAAAATAAATTTCGGAGTTATTTAAAAAACACTTTTTCATGATCCACCTGCCGAATACAAACTTCCTGGCCTCATTTTACGCAAGGAATAGCGACTTTTTATGGCCTGCTTGAGCTGCAGCGCGCTCTGGTGGGCTTCGAGATTTTCTGGCTGGTAGTATAGCAATACTTATGCTAGTATAGTGTATTCAGTGTCGTGCCAGTGTTTTTATACAACAACACATAACCTTAAAACTGACCATAATAAAATTTTGATAACGTTTTATAATTATTATATTCAAAATAAATAACATAACAGCATAATCATAAGTAAAATAGAATCATAAATTCTCATGTTAAGTTCTGTGTACACCATCGTTTGCGTATTCCAAACATTTATCAGTAATTTTCAACTACGATAAAAAAAAACAAATCTAGAAAGAATGAATGACTCTTCATCTGAAGGTTCGACAGATGAGGAAGAAGTAATAAGATTATTTGATAATAAAGCAAAAGCTATTGTCCAAAATGAAACATTGTCTGAATAATCAACTGATCGGTACGTTGCTAGCTTACGACTTATACATAGAATGCATGCCCGTGTAAAAAAAACGTCATAAAGTTGTCATAAAAGAGTCATAAGCTTATGATCCTAAACGTGACACAATTTAGGACACTTTTATGACAACTTTGTGACACCAAACCAAAATAAAATTTGGATTTTAGAAAAATATTGTCGCACTTACTCAAAAAAAAAAAAAAAAATGTTGTAAGTAGTAGTTTAATGACAATTTTAAGACGCTTTTATGAATTTTATGATACTTTTATGACAATTTTAGACACTTCTATGATAATTTTATGACAACTTTGAGAAAATTTTAGGATACTTTTATAACAATTTGATGACAATCTTACGACATTTTTATGAATTTTAGGATACTTTTATGACAGTATTGAGATACTTTTATGACAATTTTGAGGACAATTTTATGAATTTTATGCTACTTTTATGACAACTGTAGGATACTTTTATGACAATTTTATGACAACTTTAAGACAATTGTATGACACTTTTATGACAATTTTATGACAACTTTAGGACACTCTTATGAATCTTAGGATACTTTTATGACAATTTTACGATACTGTTATTACAATTTGAGGACACTTTTATGAATTTTATGATCCTTTTATGACAACTGTAGGATACTTTCATGACCATTTTAGGATACGCTTATGACACTTTTAGGATACTTTTATGACAATTTAATGACAATTTTATGACAACTTAAGAACATTTTTATGACATTACCTAAAACTGCCATACAAGTATTCTAAAATCGTCATGAAATTGACCTAAAATTCTCATAAAGTATCCTCAAATTCATAAAAGTTTCCTAGAATTGTCATAACAGTGTCCTAAAATTGTTCTCAAGTTGTCATAAAATTATCATAAAAGTGTCATAAAATTGTCCTAAGATTGTCATCAAAGTATCATAAAATTCATAAAGGCGTCCTAAAATTGTTATTAAAGTATTCTAAAATTGTCATAAAGTACTCTTTACAACATTTTTTTTTTTTTAGTAAGTGCGACGATCTTTTTCTAAAATCCAAATTTATTTCGGTTTGATGTCATAAAGTTGTCATAAAAGTGTCCTAAATTGTGTCACGTTTAGGATCATAAGCTTATGACTCTTTTATGACAACTTTATGACAAGTTTTTTTTACACGGGTGGCGAGAAGAAAATAAAAATTTTCTCCCGACTTCAGGAGAGAATAATTTAATTGTTTATTTTGAAAACTTAAAAAAAATTAGAAAAACGGTTGACCCTAAAGGCCATCTCTGCAACTTCCCGCTAATTCCGTTAATCCTAGCCGCTTTTTTTGCGCTTTTCGAGCTCAAAAATACAACCTGTGTGTTGTTTTGAGCTCTCCGAGCTCAAAAAGATACCTTTTCTATGCTTTTGAGCTCTTTGAGCTCAAAAGTGTGATAGAAGTTTCATAGAACACTATTTTTTGAATTTTCAAACCGCAATAACTTTTGAATAAATGAACCGCTTCTTACGCGGTTAGCGGCATTCTACGCAGTTTTTTAAGCCTCATAAAAAATTTCTGAGTTTTAAGTGGTCAAACGAGAAATTTCGGAGGAACTCCGAAAAAACACTTTTTTCGGTTTTCTTTCGTTCACGATATCTCTCGAACGAATCAACCGATTTTGACTGAATTGGTGGCGATCGACGTGGTTTTTCAAGGTTAAGAGCTAATTAGTTTTTGAAATCGATCGGTAAAGCCGTTTAAAAGTTATCCCAAAAAAACCACTTCTGAAAAAATTTTTTTCCCTATTTTTTTTAAGATTTCTCCAAATTTCTCAAAATCTATCGCTCCGAATCGATTCAAATTCACAGAAAATCTAAGTTTGGCGAAGCCCTTTCGAATGGCACCAACCGCGATGAAATCGGTTCAACCGTTCAAAATTTATAAGAGGTTTACATACTTACACACACACATACACACACACACACACACACACACACACACACACACACACACACACACACACCTACAGACATAGTGACACCCTCGCGGGAATAGTCAGGAAAGCTTCCTAGGACCTCAAAACGTCGAGATCTGATGAAAACTCGATTTTCGAAAAACGGGGTGAAACCAATAACTTCCCGATTTTTGAAAATTTTCAATTTTCTTAGCGGGAAATTAAAAAACGATTGAGTCCATTAACTCTATGGAGTGTATGGAGCATGCTCAAGAAAACATTAACCCTTTCACGGTTTTGGGCGTTTCTCCCACTCTTTTCCCACTCGCGGGGCAAGGGGACTGAACGTAATCCGGTGAGCGGAGCGCAGGGACGTATAGTAAAAGTTTACATGTTAAAGTTTTGCATGGTTAAGCCATAAAAATAATAAATACGGCCCTGAGTGAACACGCGGTGGGCATGAAAATCTGGTGGCGGGACTGGCGGGAGTTAGTCCGCTCACGCGACTGGCTATCCCTACTCCGGGAGAAAAAGTACTACACAGTCCGAATCGACCGTGAGAGGGTTAAGTACTAATGATGATATTAATATAGGAGATTTTTAAAGTTTTAAAAGTTTGATTAAAACAAATGCCAAAGGACATAAGCTAAAAAAATCTTTTATTTTAAGATGAGAAAAAATAGAAAAATGTTTGAATGAAGCTCCCAGCGATCAATATATAACAATAAAGGTAAAAGTTATTTGCTTATTCGCTTTTCAACTAACAGGCTTTTAATATCACTATTTAATCACATTTATCATAATTAATTACAATTTTTACAGGTTGTATTAATATTTGGAATATGTGGCTGTTTAAGATGTGGAAAAATAACAAATATGAAAGTTGCCGACGTAGAAGATCTTAATAGTAAATATTTAATATTAATCAACGACAATAGGAATGATTACCCTGGACAATTTCTTATTGGCAATCCGTTTTACCCTACAATTAAAAAATACTTGTCATTAAGACTATCTGGCGAATTCACTGACAGATTTTTTATCCAATATTCTGGAAGTACACAGAAAGAATGGTTCACTTGAACCAAGAAAATATTTTTCTTGCTAATTATTTTCTTGGGCGAAAAAAATTTTTTTTTTTGACAAGAAATTTCACTTATTCCAACAAAATTAATTCTCTTGCTTCAAGAAATACGTATCTTGATCCAAGACAATTTATTTAAATCAAGAACATTTTCTTGTTTTGAGAAAATTTTTCTCTTGCTCCAAAAAATTAAGTTCTTGACAGAAGTAAATTTTCTTGTCTTGAGAAAATTTTTCTCTTGCTCCAAAAAATTAAATATCTCGATAATAAATTTTCATTAATATTTTTATTGACGACTATGTCAAATGAGAAGATCAAATAATATTGAACTATTTTCTTTCATTCAATATGTATAATTGCGTGCTAAAATAATCTAAAATGGGTATCAAATATTCGAGAGAAAAATTTTCTCAAGGTGAGAAAATTTTTTTCGCAGCTGAAGTAGGTGGCGCTGTTTCCCTAAAGTATCTAATAATCTTGATCCAATATATAGTATATTACACCTAGGGAAGTAAAGTAAGAGTCCTCAGATCACATGTAATTGTTGGCCGAGGCGAAGCCGAGGTCAACCAAACATGTGATTCTGAGGCTTTCTTATTTACTTCCCGAGGAGTGTATACTATTTTTTGTCCGACGAAGGCGGAAAGCGGCAACTTAGTTTAGCGCAGCGAGACGAAAGTTGCCACTTTCCGCCCGGAGGGCAAAAAAATTTATTGTATCAAGTATTTATGATAATTTGAATTAAGAAAAATTACTTCCACCAAGAATAGAATTTCAAGAAAAATTTTTACTTCGGCCAAGACAACTTCGGTCTTCCTTCGGGCACCCGAAAATTTACTTGAGCCAAGAATTTTATTCTTCAGTCAAAAAATCTTTTTTTCTGTGTAGATGTACTTGATCACCTATCAGACGACATACAATAGGAGCAATGCCAAAAAAAAAATTGTTTCATATTTAGAGCTACCCAATATTAAGAGATACACTGCCACTGCTTTAGAAGGTCGCTTGTAACTCTTCTCTCCGACTCCGGCGCGAACATGCGACTGATTAAACAGCTAGGAAGATGGCGCTCAGATATAATCGCCCAAGGTTACGTAGAAAATTCAATGCATAATAGACAGATGATTTTCAACGGAATTACTCAGAGTACAGCGACAGGTACTCAGCCGCAATCATCAACTAGTAAAGAAGTACCCATCACCCCTCAACAAATAACCAGCGAGCTTGAAAAAGAAAGTTTTGTTTTAAATTGGTCAGATTTCGAAGACGATCTTACCGTAGATGATGTTGAACTGATTTCGAGTAAGTAAAATACGTCTATAAAAAGAAAAAAAATTGTTGAAACTTTTAATCCTTAAAACCATAATGACCCAAATTTAACAATGAAGAAACATGATTTAAGACTTGATAGTTGTATTTTCAATAATTGCGTTTTTATTTCCATAACATGTAATTGCAACAAGAAAAATATTCCTTAAAGTGAGAAAAATAATCGTAATGTGATACTATTAAGTGATTAAAGTCGATTATAATAGTATGTTATTGATAAAGTTTAACTATTATGTTATTAAAAAAGTTTAACTATTATGTTGTTGATACAGTTTGACTACTATGCTATTGATACAAATTTCGCATTATGATGCCAAAACAACAGATAATGTCTGTTGTTAGTTTTGAACCACATAATAAAGTTTTACTTGTAATGTGAATTTTTAACCATTTCCTGCTTTCAATTATATTATCGTTACTTATTCGTGGTTTTTTTGTTAATTTATTTTTGGTTCACGCCCCGACCAACAAAAACCTCGGCTTTGCCTCGGTTTTGCAAAATACGCGATAACTGCTATGAAATTAGTTACTATATTCTAGTTTTAATAAGAAAACTGAGACGTATGGTCATAAGCTAACAGTAATCCTTTTTTCATATATTAACATTATTGTTCAACGTAATTTCGGTGGAGGATCAAGAGAAATAGTAAACGACCCGCGGCCAAAATGTTGGATGCCCTGACGTATGTGATAAGTTATTTCGAAATTTTTCGTCTTCGATTTTTCTTCAACGCATTAACCGATTTTGAAACGGTTTGAAGCGCGTCGTATTCTATCTTTAAAAATTGATTAGTTTTGGAATTAATTAACCGTTACATCTGTTTAAAAGTTATTCCATCATTGATTTTTATAGCTGGAAGTTGAAAATTAAATATAAATAAAATTGTCATTATTGACTTTTACGCTTTGTAAATTTTTATTTACTAAATGATTATTTTACTCTTCTTGTATTGTTAATATATTAGCGGGTTAAGTCAATGTCATTAAGTGAATGCATTAATACAATAACGTAAAAAATCTGCATACTTTTCATTAAATTTTTAAATAATACATTCCAAATGAATAAATTTATTATAGGTGATAAGTAATTAACTTTTTTTAGAATATTTGAAAAAATTTTTAACTTCCCGCGAAGAAAATTGAAAATTTTCAAAAATCGGTTTTACCCCGTTTTTCGAAAATCGAGTTTTCAACGGATGTTGACGTTTTGACGTCCTAGAAAGCTTCCCCGAATGTTTCCGCGGTGATGTCCGTATGTCTGTATATCTCTCTGTGTGTGTTTTTTTTTTTTTTTTTTTTTTTTGTAGGGGGGGGAATCCTTTTTACGGATTCTAGGCATAGCTGTTTGGCCTGGATATGTGGCGACTCGACGCAGCGTCATACTAACTCGACACTAACGCCCCTACCCACTAAACCCTAAACCCCTTTTCCTTCTTTCCTCTAATCCCTCATGGAAACCGCCGTCAGGCATTACTTCGTGAAGGGAGGATCTAGCTACTGCTCTTCCTTCTGGTGGCTAAGGTGTTAACTATCTTCCTTCTATCTTCTGCTATTTGCTCTTTTTCTTTCGGTGGAACGCAAGTCTTTAAGGACTTCTGTTGCAAACGTGTTGGTAGCGTTCCAGGCAGCTTCTGATGACAACATTGCTTCTACTAGTGAATCTGGTTGCATTCTCTGGTTCAGGATCCTCTCCAGTTCTTCACGCTGTGGATCGAAACGAGGACATACAAAGAAGACGTGCTCCGCGTCTTCAGCAGCTCCTGGGCAGGACGGGCACTCCGAAGAGTCATCGTGCTTAAAGCGGTGTAGATACTCTCGAAAACACCCATGTCCCGACAACATCTGCGTAAGATAGTAATTGACCTCACCGTGATTCCGGTTAAGCCAAATGTCGACCCGAGGTATGAGACGGTGCGTCCACCTACCCTTCTCTGCAGCATCCCATTGTAGTTGCCATCGGCCTATGCTCTTCTGCCGTTCTTCAATTCTAATTTCTTCCGGGCTCAGTGCAGTTGACCTTTTTCGTTGGTAAAGGGCCCGTCTTTCCTCTGCTAGAACTCTAAGAGGTAGGGTTCCAGCAATGACGCACACTGCTTCTTCTGATATAGTGCGGAAGGCACTAGCTACTCGTAGGGCACTCAGTCGGTATATTGGTCCAGCTTTTCTCCATGATTCTTGGGTTTCCAGTGCATCAGCCCAAGTGGATATTCCGTAAGTGAGCACTGATGTGACTACTGATGACAATAGTAGCCTCCTGCTCTGCATTGGGCCTCCGATGTTAGGCATCAGCCGTGCGAGACTAGCCCTCACTACTGACGCTTTGGCACTGACATGTTCCACCTGCTGTTTGAAGTTGAGTCGTGCATCCAGCATCACTCCCAGATAACGGATAAATGGTTGTGATGTGATTTCTTGTTCTCCGACTCTCAACTTGATGGTTTCTACCGTTTTTCTGCTGGTGATGAGCACTGCCTCGGTTTTATGCTTGGCTAGTTGCAAGTTCATCATGTCCATCCACAAATTGACTCGTCTGAATGTAATATCAAATGCCATTTCTATCTCTTCGAGGTGCTTTGCGACAATCACGACAGCTACGTCATCCGCATATGCTACAAGTTTGACTCCCGTAGGCAATGCTATTCTCAGGAGGCCATCATACATGATGTTCCATAGCAGAGGACCTAAGACTGATCCCTGTGGCACTCCTCCGGAGATTTCGTACACTTCCGTACCAGTCGTCGTGTCATATTTCAGGAGCCTGTTCGTGAAGTAGCTCGCTACTATTCTGCGAAGGTATCCTGGTATGTTTTTTTCTTCTAGAGCCCGCATAACGCAGTCCCAGTTAGCGGAGTTGAAGGCATTCTTGATGTCCAAAGCAGCCACCAAGCAGTATTTCTTCTTTCCACCTTTCCATCTCGTTCCGGCGATTGCATCCTTGGCTATATCAACAACCAATTTGATAGCATCCAGAGTTGACCGTCCTTTTCGGAAACCAAACTGGTTCTCTGTTAGGAGTGGATCGACTAAAGCCTCTATTCTCTGATGAATTATGCACTCGAATATCTTGCCGGCCGTGTCTAACATGCAGAGTGGTCGGTAGGATGACGGTTCTTCCGGCGGCTTTTTCCCCTTCGGAAGTAACACTAGCCGTTGCTGTTTCCACTTCTGGGGAAAAGTCCCTTCCTTCAGGCATGTATCGTAAACGTCCAGGAATAATGTTGGTGCTGCCCTAAGGATTGATTTCAGAGCAATATTAGGAATTCCGTCCAATCCTGGCGCCTTATTATTCCCTACTCGATTTCCTGCCTCTATCAACTCGTCCAACGTGATAGTTGGGATGTCTTCAGAATTGAGCTGCTCCAACTTGCAGGTAAATACCAGCTGTTGGGGAAACAACGTAGTAACAATCTTCTCTAGGAGTTGTGGACACGTAGGTGATGGCATTGGTTGGCATTTCAAGTGGGTCATAACCACCTTATACGGTCTGCCCCATGGATATTTCTCGACTTCTGCGACCAGTTCCTTCCAGCAACGTCTTTTGCTTTCTTTGATGGCTCTGTTCAGTTCTCGACGGGCCTTTTTATACTCTGCCAACAGCTCTGCGGAGTTAGATCGTCTGTAGCCACGCTGAGACTTTCTTCTTTTTTTAAGACACTTTGAGCGTAGAATGCTAATGTGATCGTTCCACCAGTGCACTGAAGGTCTTGAATTTATGCGACGTTTCCGAGACATACTAGCGTCGCAAGCCTGGGTGACTCTTCTCATTAGGTCCTTGGTCTTCTCTTCAGCAGTTTCTACGATGATCGGATTGCAGTCTAAGGCTACTACTAAAGCAGTGGGGTCGAGAGACTTAACTTTCCACCCAACCGCGCTAGCGCTCCTGTTGTCTCTTGTTAGTTTCTGGCCAGTTGATATTTCCCATAGTATCGCACTATGGTCGCTGGCTGTATAGATGTTCAATACTTTCCAAGAAAAACCTCTTCGAGCTAAGCAACTGCTGACAAATGTAAGGTCGACAGTTGAGTTTGCCTCTCCTTTAGTATACGTTGGCGTGTCACCGGTATTAAGAAGGATCACGTCCAGAGTGGCCATTGCCTCGAGAAGTGCTTTTCCACGTGTATTAGTGAACTTGCTGCCCCAGTCTGTTGCCCAGGAATTGAAGTCACCAGCTATTGCCACGGGAAAGTGTTTTCTTGCGTCCTCAGTTAGCCGATCAAGGAAGCCTTCAAACTGTTCATTAGAGAGACTAGGTGGTGCATAGCAACTGTAGAAGCGGAGGCCATCTACCCATGCTGCTACGAAGCCGGCTTCTTTATTGTTGACTGTTCTCTGAAAAGGACATTTACCGCAGGACCAGATGACGGCTTTGTTAGTGCTGTCAGATTCCCAGGGTTGGTTACTCAGATGTCTATAAGGCTCACTTATAAGTGCTACATCTGCCTCTAATTCGCGCACAGTTTGCATGAGCAGGTCATGCGCAGCCTCACAATGATTGAGGTTGAGCTGCACTATCTTCATGTTCTTGGCTTCGTTATCTTCTGGAGCGCTTCTTGGAAGATGGGGCATCTGTTCGTGCCTGCATGGTGAGCCGCCTTTTCTACGCCGTGCTGTTCAAAGCACAGTGCACATTTAGCTGGATTTTTACAATCAGCAATTTTGTGTCCTTCTTTTCCGCACCTTATGCAGAGTTTAGACCGGTCGACTTCGCTTTTGCACTGCGATCCGAAGTGCCCAAAGTGCCAGCATTTGAAGCATTGTATGGGTCTCTTCGTTGCTCTCATTCGGCAATTAGACCAGCCTATCCTTATTTTGCAGTTTCCCTCCAGTAACTTTTGTGCTGCAGCTGCTGGTAGTGACACTGTGGCTGTCTGTGTACCCCTAAAGGCTTTACGGATCTTGATTGCCTCTAGTGGGATTTCACAACTTTCTCCAGCTTCCCTCTTTAGAGCGGTCTGAATATGCTCTTTCGTCGTGTCGTCATCGACATCTCGGATCTCGATGGTCTCCTGTGGCCCCTTGCAAATCACCTTGGCCTCCTCCTTAAGGATGTCCGCGATCGTCTTTGCAGACCTTGGCCTTTGTCAGTGCTCTTCCTCGAAATCGTGATCAACAAGTCCCCACTTCTGGTCTTGTTGATCTTATCCACAGTTGAACGAACCTGCTCATCTGGGACGTCCTGCTTTATACGACGCAGAATCTCGGCATACTTTGTTTTCTCGGCCGGGCGGATGATCAGTGCGTCGGGTCTGATCCATTTGCGTGGTTTTTTCTGCTTAGGCTCTGGCCTGGGCTCCTTCGGCGGCTGTTTTGAGAGTTGCTCTCTAGCTAGCCTTCTCTTCTCCTTCTTAGACTGTACTTTTTCCCAGTCAGTCGTTTTCTTGGGTTCGTCGCCCTGCCCTGCCAGTCGTTGGAGAGGGCTTTTTTTCAAGTCCTTCTTCTTTGTGACTTTGTCGGTTGACTCTGGCGAATCTCGGTCCTTTCTCTTTCCAGACCTTGTGTCAGTTTCACCCTTGTCCTCAGCAGCAGATTCACCGTCACCGTCGGCTCCAGTGTCCATTGCTTCTTCCGTCTCATTTTCAGTTTCCATGCGGCGTCGTGATGACTGCCATTCCTCGTCCAGTTTCTTGAATCTTCCAAGAGCATTGACCACACCGGTTGTCTTGGTCTTTATCTCCTTGTGGATATTGACCTTAGTTTGGACAAACTCTTGCAGCTCAATGGTTAGCTTCTCAAGGCGCTCCAACGCTTGCGTTCTCTTCATGTCAGCGCTTGCTTCAATCGCTGCTTGTTGAGCATGAAGCCCGTTTCTATTCATGTTTGTTTCCTGTAACTTACTCATTCTTTTTTGATTTACCAGCGCATCGTACGGAGTGGAGCGGGTTGCCATAACTAGGAACGGGTACCCTCGGAGATAGTACTCCTACCCCAGTTCCCTGAGGCCTAGCCGACACTTAGCCAGTCCCGGAATACACGGACGGACTAGACTCGCTCGGAGCGGTGAAGATTCCGATCTCTAACACTCACTGCGTACTTCCTGATCAAGGCCCGAAGTGGCTGGCTCCTGATCCACTGCTGCAACTTACACCTCGGTAGAGCAAGCTCACATCAGCCGTGGCCTGCATCGTCGGAAACTACGATACAGGTTCCGGTCACTCCCAGTGGGTCACAGCAGAGAACGATCGTCTTGTTAGGTCAGTTAGTGCGACCAACCCATTAAAGGGGAGTTTTGTCCACGGGAGCGTATTTTGTTTGGTTATTTTGCTTGGCTCCTACCCGCTGTACCTCATCAACTAAGAGATTAAGTGTCATCCAAGGACAGCGAGCGTTCTCCCATCCGCTCGGGGAGACGCGCCCGGTAGCAGTATCTCTTCTGCCCCGAGTGTGTGTGTGTGTCTGTGGCCGTATGTAAACCTCTCATAACTTTTGAACGGCTTGACCGATTTTATCGCGGTTGGTGCCATTTGAAAGGGCTTGACCAAACTTAGACTTTGTATATATTTTGGAACGATTCGGACCGGTGGATTTTGAGAAATCTCAAAAAAACTACAAAAAAATTTTTTTGAAATGTGGTTTTTTTGGAATAACTTTTAAACGGCTTTACCGATCAATCCCAAAAACTAATCAGCTCTTAACATCAAAAAACTACGTCGATCGCCTGCAGTCCGGTCAAAATCGGTTGATCCGTTCGTGAGTTATCGTTGTCGAAAAAAAACCGAAAAAAGTGTTTTTTCGGAATTACTCCGAAGTTTTCCGCTCTATCAATATAAACTTAAAAATTCTTCATGTAGCTTAAAAAACTGCGTCGAATGCCACCAACTGCGTGAAAATCGGTTCATTCATTGAAACGTTATTGCGATTTGAAAATTCAAAAAATAGTGTTTTATCAAACTTCTATCAAACTTTTGAGCTCGAAGAGCTCAAAAGCATACAACAGCTATTTTTTGAGCTCGGAGAGCTCAAAATGATACACAAATTGTATTTATGAGCTCGAAGAGCTCTCAAACGTCATAAGTGCAATTTCAAGCATTTAGGTATAGAATTGGCGGGAAGTTGCCGGGATGGCCTTTAGGGTCAACCGTTTTCCTAATGAATTATTAAAATAAATATTATCGTCCATAGTTATCATAAATAAATTTTTTATCTCAGGAATGTGGACAAGATAGGATCATAATAACAAATTACATTATTATTTCTGCGACGTTTCGGTCATTTATTTGACCTTCCTCAGGCATCTGAAAATTTCACATGTTAATAACCAACAACATAACATAACAATTGTTACAAATACAATATTTACCATAATACCAATTCTAACAATCACTATCTTACATTGCACAGTTGCCTTAGTCATATAAATCTTTACAGAATTAATAAAACTGGTAAATTTATTAATTAGTTACAAACTCCAGAAATAAAGTCAACACGACACTTATAAAAATTGTTAATTGCATGGCACCAATTAGCCCGCCCGTTTTCCTAATTTTTTTTTTATATAGTCATTATGCATTTCTTTTATAAAAAAATATTTGCAATCATGATTTTGCATATGATTTAAGCTTGCCACGATATCTGTATAATTTTTTTTTTAATTGTGAGTACATTAGAGAAAGATTAACAAAATTCATAGAAATAATTTTTAAGCCAACTGAATTCCGATTGTCCACGTGAAGAAAGCTCAATTATAGGGACAATGAATCTTAAACTCAAGAATATCAGTAGAATAATGTAGTGTTTGAGAGACTCATCGATAATTCTGATAATTCCGGGTTTTATCTTAGCCCTCGAGTGAGGTAAAGGGTAGCAAGTCATCTTTTGTTATACTTATATGATCGACTACTAGTCTTTACTAATGTTTTATTATTCCTCCAAGCAAGAGATTCCAAGATCAGCTCGACTGATTTGATTACTCACCAACCAATCCATTATATTTAATTTTTTCTAATCTATGGGTAAAAATTCTCAAACAATAATCACGTTTTAGTTGCAAAAAGAAAAAGCCTTCTTTCACGCGCAAGTATATTTTATGAAAATTTATATGCACAATATTCGAATTAAAGTTATATATATATATATATATATATATATATATATATATATATATATATATATATATATATATATATATATATATATATAGATCGATGTATAGGAAATCATATAGTAGTCAGACGATGTATATATTGATGCACGTGAAGCAGCTACGCATTATCATTCACCAAGCCCCTGCCCATTATCTTTCCCCCTTTCATCGTCCTGCAACCCGCTATACCTTCATTCCCAAACCTATTCCCAAGCATCCCCTGTGTACATTCGGCGAGATGGAAATTCAGCGGAATCATTCGCGATTTACGACTTTGAGTAAACTCATGAGAAACTGTATCGTGCATAGTTTATTGTTTATGTATTGTTGTATTTATATGCTCATGTATATATATTGTATATATATGTCTGAGTATTGATTTTTTAATTTTGCATACATTATATTGCAAACCTTAAAAATAGAAGACGAAATAAAATTTTTGTGCATCAGTGTGTTTAACTTTAGATTTAAATTTAGATCCATGTTATTCTTTATACCATTGGAAAAATATTCATCGGCCACGTATATTATTAAAATTTTAATAATTCAATAACTTAATTATAGTTAAAAAAATATCTGAAATGTAGATAACGTTGAATTTTTACGACTAATTAAGTTCGACTGTAAATAAATCTCTCAACGTTTTAATTTTCTAAATAAAATGGACTTAATTTTTTTTTTTCCGATCTTATAGAATTACTTTTTCTATTATTGCTTCAGTTTTGTGTGTAGATATCTAATTATTTAAAAGATAAAACTAAAAAAAATATTCGAAACGATAACTTGATTGATGTTGAATAGTTCGTTCTTCATGTAAATTTAGATTGTCCGAGGAAAAATTTTCATATCCGGTTATAAATGGCCCGATTTCAGTTGACATTACCTGATATAGCTTGATCTAGTCATATATGACCATATCAGTATTGCCAAAAAATTTTTATAAAGACCGCCGATGAGTGGCATTGGAGTAGTCCAAAAATAGCCTAATTGGGAAGCAGTACATGATATTGCAAAATTTTAAATCTTATTTTGCAAAAAATTGTGTAAGCCTCATTGAAAATCTTTATAAATTATTCAGGCAATAAGAATATTCATCATAGTATTGATAACTATTAAAAATAAAAATAATTAATGATTGAGAAGATAATAATAATGACAACAATAGTCATAATTATAATTATATTGTCACAATGATTGTTCACAGAATTGATAAATTATTTATAGTTTTGCGTAGTGAAAAAAAGATAAATTTTGCGTGCATGCAAATTTGTGACAAAATATACGTTTCTTTATACCTCAATCGAAAGTGCGCATCTTTTGCACCTATTTCGAGGCAAAAAGTTAAAGATTCGTGCATTGGTAAAGCTGCACATTCGCCCTCTACCACAGAAAAAAGAATTATTTGTCTCAAATAAATTAATTTATTTGAGTCGTTTTTTTAAATATTTCTTTATGACAACTACATACATTTGGTACAAGTAAATATAATAGTTGACTCGAATTATTTTATTATTTGTCAGAAATATATCATTTATTTGTGGTAAAGATGCTAAGTTTGTCGAAAACAACGACATCTTGGGTGTTAAAATTCTCAATTACTGCTCTCATGACGTCACTTGAACGTTGAAAACAAAACTTAAAAGTTTTGATTACAACTTAAACTACAGCGACGTTTCAAAAAATAGTTTATTTGCACACATAATAGTGTTTGCATAAATAATATTAATTAATAACTACACCGGCACACAAAAAAAAAAAAAATTGTCTGTACACCGGGTGCCACTTATCTACGGGCATGTTTTTTGACCCGATGAATACGAATTTCAAGTCAGTTTAGGCCGTCCAGCCTTCTATTTCGAGTAAATTGCAAAAAAACCCCAAAAAATAGCGAAAATTCGATGTTTTGGCAAGAAAAAAAATTTTGAGATCTAAGGCAAACATAATTTTCATGTATTTTGGTCTGTTAAATACTAATTTCGATCGTACTCTAATCATAAACCGTTTTAAATCTAAAAAAATTGTAAAAAAACATCAAAAATTGCAAAAATCATCAAAAATTGGGATTATCTTGGTATACAAAATTTTTTGGACCCGGATTGTCCAAGATTTTCATGTAATTTAATCTGCTTGATCTGATTCTGTAATAAATTTGGCCCATAGTCCCCTAAAACATTCATAAAACTGCAAAAAACCGATAAAATAGCAGAAAATTGCTGCTGAAAAAATGAAAAAAAAAAATCTTTTAAACACAATTAAATAAATTTCTTGTATTTTTTATTAACAAAATACAAGATTAAAATCTGAAAATGCAAAAAAATTGTAAAATCTATGAAAATGACGTATAAACAGAATTAGAAGAATGATTTTCCCAACTTTTAAACTGTTTTCCGGTGCTATCGAACTCTTTTATTTTCAAATGATCTACGGAGTGGATTTCTCTTTCGTTTGTTATTTTTTTTTGGTATATCTCTTTTCAGTGTCCAGCAATAGCCTGCCATCATGTTGATATTCTAATTTCCTTGATATCTAGTCTCCATTTCACTTATGTCTTGATGAAAACGTTCTCCCTGTTATTCACTGTGCTCCCCAAGATTCTCAGAAAAGTGGTCGATGTGAGAATCTAGGAAGTGTAATTTTAGATTCATTAAGCATCCTACATTTTTGTAATTTGTCACTAATTCTTCGACTATTGTCCTGTAATTTTCACTTTTATTATTTCTTAAAAAGTTATGACACACATTTTTGAAACTTACCCAAGCTGCTCTCTCCGTATCATTCATTTTACCTATAAAATTAGCATCCTGAAATAGAGTTCTAATTTGGGGTCCATTAAAAATTCCCTCTTTTAATTTGGCATCACTTATCGCCGGAAACTTTTCTCTCAAGTACTGAAAACAATCACCATCCTTGTCCGGACCTTTGACATATTGTTTTATGAGACCTAGTTGATATTACATCGACCACAAACAAAGTGTGGGACCCAGGCTGAATCCAAATTTGTAATTTGAATGCAAAAGCATTCTTCTAATTTCGTTTTAATCTATCTGAAAACGTTCTGTGGTTTTTTACCGACTCAAACTCTCTGCAAACGTAACAAAATAGATCAGGACTCTTATTCGCTCTGAGTGAAGCCATGGTAGGGGAAATTAAATTGACTGAAGCGTTCGCAGTGGTTACTTTCGGAGTTACGGGAGGCTATTATTCCTAAAAATGTAAGCAAGTACATGTGAAAGTATTTATTTTGTTTTAATTTTAATAAATAAAAAAAAAAAAAAATGAGACACCAGAGTTGCTGTGTTTCAAAAAATACCAGCAGAAATATTTACTGCATTCTTTTTTATTTTTTATCGTTATACGTATTTGTTGTTGATTCGTTTAACTAAAAAACAAAACTGCAATTATTACACTGATAAAAGGATTTATTAACTATTAATAATTTAATTTATTTGAAGACAATTATTTAATTTATTAAACTTTAATAAATATTTTTTAACATTCAATAAACATTTATTTGCGACGAAAGTACATTTATTAATAGTTAATAACTATTTATTAATAGTTAACGAATATTTATTAACAGTTAATAAATATTTTGTTGAGTGAATTTGTTTTGCATGTAATGTCATATGATATAAAGATTGCTTATAAACAAAAATCATTTTTATAAGTTATTTGCATTAATTATATTACATTATAATAACGTTTATTGTAAAATACCGAATTCTATCACAGCTCATAATTATCTTTTGTATTTTTAAATATTAAAAAGGTTAATTTATTTAGTGAATTGAACTATTATCATGTATTCCAACTACAGGATTATAAAAAGTGTCAAAAGAAAATTGCTATTTTTGCTTTTGATTTTAAATAAATATTTGCTAACAGTTAAAAAATATTCATTACACTGTAAAAAATTTTCGGAGTGAACGCGGAGTGAATGAAGAGTGAATGATTTTGAATTGATTCACTCCCAGCGGGAGTGATATTTACTCCGAGAAGGAGTTAATTTTTATTAATAATAAAATTCACTCCGCATTCACTCCCAAAATAAATGAATTTAGAAATAAATAAATTTTTGTAAAGAAAATATTTTTATAAACCCTTTTTATATTTAATTATTAAACATTTAATTTATTATTTTTAATAATATTTCATTTTAATTATTATTATAATGTTTTTATTTGGGTCAATCCACGTCAAATCGACCAATAGTTGGACTCGACCCCTTTCGATTTGGACAAATTTTGGTCAGAACTTTTCTTTTATCTTATAACGAAGTTCTGCCAAAGGAAAAAAATTAAAAAAATTTTTTTCAAAAGTTATGCAAAATCCAAAATTTAACTATTTTTCATATTTTTTAAACTTATGTTTTAAAAATCTCGAAAACTATTGCAATTAAAAAAATCGCATTGAGTTAGTTTCAATAGGGATACTTGGGGCTATTAAAAAAAAAAAATTTCCGAAAAAATATTTTTAAAAATCTCCAATTTGTGAAATTTTGAATTTTTGAAAATTGTCAAAATTGACCGTCGACAATAAATTTTTGGCTCAAATTTTTTTGTGTACTACCTTGTACCAATCTTAAAAGATTGTAACGTTTATTTTGCTTATCTCTAAACAAAACTAACGATCAAAATAATAAATTTATATTTATCGGAGTGAGCTCAGCGGGCTCCAGGATTCCATGGTAGGTTTCTTAAAAATTAAACCCTCAGATCATCTCCAATTGAAATAAATAAATATGATTTATTTATCGATAAGAATACATATAATAAAATAATATAATTGTAAGGTAAATTTCCAATGTCGGGTATCTGCTGTTTGTCCTTCTGGTTCTCTGTAAGATCTTCATGGTGGCTCTGGTTGACTGGAGACTTCGACTTGCCAAAGTAAGTTGAAGTCGACACTGTTTGAATTTTACTTCAACAGTATTCCACGATATCCCTGGTTGGCTGGAGACTTTGACTTGCCAAAATAAGTCGAAGTAGACGCTGTTTGAATTTTATTTCAAACAGTATTCCACGATGGTTTTAGCTGGCTGGAGATTTCGACTAGCCAAAATACCCGAGTAAAAATGAAATTATTATTTTTTCCGAAAAAATAATAAATTTTGTTCGACCGCCGAACCAGCGCCGAACCACCGCCGAACCACCGCCGAACCACCGCTGAACTACCGCCGTTTGGCGGAATATTCCGCCGCACGCTAAAAATTTACTCCCCCTCGCATCGCCGAACCACCGCTGAACGACCGCCGCACCAATGCTAAAGCATAGCTACAATTTTATAAAAAATGGCTTCATAATTAATTTATCACGCAATAATTAATTAATAAATAACCCGACTAGAAATTTTAATGTGAGACTTATTGTACAACCTCCTTTTATTCAAATGCTTAATATTCAAATAAAAAAAAATTTTTTGAACCAGACTGAAATAAATTATTGATTTTTTTTAGTCGTATTGTTGATGTAGATTTTTAATTTTGTCTTCGGGTTGCACAGAAGCGGCGAGTCGATCGAAATATCCTGAAAAAATTTTAAAGATTAAACTGCGATGGGAATCGAACCTGGGTCGTCTGCGTGGAAGTCTCGAACATTACCAACTGTGCTGCAAGTCGTAGTTAACTGAGAGAATTTGGTTTAGTTATTTGAATGATCAAAAAATATTTTATTTCAATGTATACCACCAAACGGCGGTGGTTCGGCGGTCAAACAAAATTTATTAAAAGTTGACAATTTTTAATTCGTCACAGCTGTGGTACGGCGGTGGTTCGGCGAATTGATAAATTTTAACCTGTCACGGCGGCGGTGCTTCGGCAACCATAAAAAAATTCAAATGGTCACATTCATAGTGCGACGGCGCTTCGGCGATTAAAATGCCGTGCAGCGGTGTTTCGGCGGTAATGCAGCGAACCCACTTTTACTTAAACAGTCGCGGCTATGGTGCGGCGGTGCTTCGTTGATCATACAAAAATTAAAATAGTCACAGTCATAGTGCGGCGGTGCTTCGGCGATTAAAAAGCCGTGCAGCGGTGTTTCGGCTGTGATGCGGCTAAATTCTGTTTTTAGTCGGGTAAGTCGAAATCGAACGCGGTATTTTAAACGGTCCAAACGGTGGCCTTGGCTGACTGGAAATCAAATCTTCTATCTTGAACACTATCTTCTTTCTTCTCAGCACTATCTGGTCTTCTGATCCTTCTGAGGCTTTTGAGTTCCCTGGTACTCGGCTGCCTGCTCGAGGAAGAATGATCCGGAGTTTAGTTTAGTTTAGAAATTATATTTATTTATCATTTGTTTAATACATAGAGTTATATTTGAATTTTGTTCCCGCTCTTTGTAAGAGCTTACCAAATATATTTATATTTATTTTGTTATTGTTTATGTTTGATTAATGTTGTAGTGATATAATATTGTTTGGGTAAAAAATTTAAAAAACGCCCATATGAATTTTATTTGAATCTTAATAACTAACTTAAGTCTAACTTACAAACTAGGAACATTATTTACAAGCTATTTACATTATTTACATTTATAATAGTAGGCTGTGAAGCAGTTTATATCTTATTTTGAAAGGAGCATTGTCCTAATTTATTGTACCTATATTGCTTAGTATACTATGTTTTTTAATCCCTACGCTATAGAAGGTACTTGTTTGATTAAATATATCCTCTGTTATATCACAAATATTTAGTTTTTGTTTTATTGCAACGTTTGATTCATTTGGTTTAGCTCGACTAATTGTTCTTAATATTTTGTTTTGAACCGTTTGAATTTTTTTAATATTGATTTTAGATGCGTTACTTCAGATAGGGGTCGCATACAAAAGTATAGGTTTAATTAGTGATTTATATAGTAGTAGTTTATTTTTTATTGACATTTTACTTTTGGAACATAGTAGTGGGCAGAGAAGATTTTTTATTTGATAAGCTTTCTTACAGGCTGTGGAGATGTGTTTATTGAAGTTCAATTTTTTGTCTAGGAACATTCCTAAGTATTTGACTTCATTTTGAGGATTTATAATTTCATTATTGATCTTAATTGTTAAATCTTTTCCTCGTTCGCTTTTTTCAGCTTGTTTCTTCTACTAAAAATAATGAGCTCTGTTTTTGAGGCATTTACCTTGATCTTCCATTGTTCAAAAAATTCTAAAAAGTTATCTAATGTATTTTGGATTTTTTCTATTGCTAATCTTTTATTACGTGAAGCACCCAAGATACCTGTGTCATCTGCAAATAAGGCTGTTAGTGTTTCGTCAAGTATAGGTAAGTCATTAATAAAGTAGAGGAAGAGAGTCGGGCCCAGGATTGACCCTTGGGGAACTCCCGCGACTATGTATTGTGTTGTTGAGTATGATTTGTTAATTTTAACTTTGAATGATCGTTTATTAAGATAGCATAGAATGAGTTTGACTAAATATAGTGGGATATTTAGTAGGAAAAGTTCAGCAATTAGGCCTTTATGCCATACCGTATCAAATGCTTTTTCGATGTCCAACAGCAACATTGCCGTTGATACATTTATATTGAAGTTAACAAATATATGGTTTGTGATACGAGCAAGCTGTTGGACTGTGCTTTGGTGTTCTCGAAAACCGAATTGTTCGTCAATTAATTTATTATTTGATTTCTCAAATTTTTTGATTCTATTTAGTATTATAATTTCAAAAATTTTGCTGAGTATTGGTAAAAGGCTTATCGGTCTATAATTTTGCGGAAACAGTTTGTCCTTTCCTGGCTTTGGGAAGGTCAGTACGATAGCTAGCTTCCAATCTCGAGGGAAGTATGAAAGTCTAAAGCATTGATTAAATATATAAGTTAATTGTACTATGGCTTTACGTGGCAGGTTTTTCAGTAAAATGTTCTGTACATCATCATGGCCTGGAGCCTTTGTTGATTTAGTTTTTTTGATCGCGTTGATTATTTCAGTAGGGGAGGTTAGATCAATACTGTCCGGGTCGATTGTTTCATTCTTAGGTTTTATGTACAGTTTATTAATTTCAGTGTCTATGTAAGGGTCACCTTTATTTTCTGTTAGATGATGTGTTTTTTCAAAATTTTCTGCCAATGCATTAGCTTTATCTATATCAGTGAAGACTAATCCATTAGGACTGTGTAAGGTCGGTGTTATATTTTCAAATTTTTTCGTAAATGATTTGGCCATTTTCCAAATTGAGTTGTCTTTAATGTTTAGTTTTTCTAGTTTTTTGTCCCATTGCTCATTAACATGTTTTCGTATTTCCTTTTGAATAATGTTATTAAGTCTGTTTTTCTCGTGTTTGTGCCAGTCAAGTCGATGTTTCTGATATTCTCGTCTGTGAGTATTTCTGGATTTAATCAAATGTTGTATATATTGTGGAAGTTCGTGTGTAAAATTTTTGTGACTCTGCAATGGTATTGCTTCGTCTTTAGCTTTAGTGATAGTTGTTGTTAGATTTTTTATTTCATTGCAAACGTCTTGTTGTGTTTTAAGGCTTTTATTAATAATAAGATTGTCATTTATGATCTGTCGAAATAAAAGCCAATCGGCTTTTTTGTAGTTTGAGAACATTTGTTGCTCATGTCTGGGGTCATTTAGTTCTCCTAGTGTCAGAAGGATTGGCATGTGGTCGGATTCTAATTCGATGAGTGTTTCAACAGGTGCATTTGTGTGTAAGTTTTTGGTCAGGGCAAAATCGACAACGCTAGGTAGTCCAGAGTTGGAAGGATAGAGAGTATGTCGGTCAGGTGTTAGTACTGCTGCTGGGTTGTTGATCGTGTATTTATAGATTGTTCTTCCATTAGTGTTATTGCATTTGCAGTGCCAAGTAGTATGTTTTGCGTTAAAGTCTCTGATTAGGATGACTTTCTTACCTGTATTTGTTAGTAAGTCAATGTCTTTTGAGTCAAGGTTATTTTTGGATACATACACTGTAAAAAGATTAATTTCGTTATTTATTTTAATTCCTAACGCCTCTATTGTTTGAAGATCAAGGTCAATTATAAGTTCATTGTGTTTTATTTTTTTGTTTATAATTATGAGTAAACCTCCGCCAGGATTTTTTCCTGGTCTGTCTTTTCTATATGTAACATAGCCACTCATACTAAAATTATAACGACTTGGTAATTTTGTTTCATTGACTAGCATGACATCTACTTTATGTTTAAAAATAAAATCTTTTAGTTCATTTGACTTAAACATAAGACCATTGGCATTCCAATGTCCGATTTTGATTTTATTTTTTATATTGGATGTATTATCCATCAATAGTTTGTATAAATTCTAGTAATGCTACACATTGAGATGTTTTATCTTTACAGTCTTTTAGTTTGAAGTTTAGTGTTTTGAGAGATGAGATCATGAATTTAATATCACATAAGCTATTTAAGGTTCTCAATTCGCTTATTAGTTCATTAATGTCATTAATGTAGTTAGAGTTTTCGTTAGTTGTTATTAATTTTTTACTTACTGGTGGACTTATGCTGCTCGCTGGTGGCTGACTTATCTACGGTGGATGTTGGTTTTTTCTAGGGAGATCCGGGAAGTTGTGCTCGTTGTAGGTTGGTGCTGCTGGTAGAGGTCGCTTCGGTTTCTGCGTGGAGCGTTGTCGTCGTTGATTGATGCCTTGAAGATAGTCCAGATATGTTTGGCATTGTGAAAAATTTGCTAGGTGTTCTCTATTGCAAGTAATGCACTTTGGTTTAGTTTCTTTAGGCTTGTCACAATCCTTGGTGTGATGTTCACCGGCACATTTTACACATGCTGGTTTATTACTACAGTTGGTGGTGCCATGACCAAAGCGTTCGCAATTATAGCATTGCGTGCCTCGTCTGGGGTTTCTGTATTTTTCCCATTTAATGATAATATTACAGATTGTTTTAATTTTAAAAACTGCTGATATATCTACTCCAGGGTCTAGGGCGACATAGTAGAAAGGAAAATTGGTTTCTACATTTTTGGCAGTCCTCATCTGCGATACTTTTTTGGTTTCTATGCCCTGGGTCAGTAAGCTTTATTGCAATTTGTTCAGTTGATATCGCTGGGAGTCCCTTGATAACCAGTTTATTTTCCTTGCTGCCTTTCTGTGTATAAGTGTGATCTTGTATTGCCCGTGTTGTGAGGTAATCTTTAATTACTTGGTACGATGTTTGATCTGCGGTATATATTGTGATACTTTCTCTAGCAAATTTGACTGTTGCAGAGTTGGATATGGCATGTATTTCTTCAATCATGGTCTTGATTTTTGATTGTTGCATTGTAGAGGTGTTGATCACTATTGGAACAGTTTTTTGTTGTTTTTCAGGTTCATTTGTCTCTGTGAAGTCCATGTATTCAAGTATTTCATCGTCATCATCTTCATTACTGTATAGTGGAGAGAATCTGTTTGCTGTAAGAATGGTTGCTGTTGGCGCTTGTTTTTGTGATGTTGCATGTTTTTTAGATAAGTTGTTTGCTTTTTGGTCAGCTAATCTCTTTTTTAAGTTAACAGCGTTTTCAAGCGCTTGTTTTTGAATTCTGATTTGTTCAGAGTTCTTTTTGTTGATCCTCGTAGCTGCCATGTTTACAAGTTTTATTGCTTGTCTGATTTTTGATGTTCTAGCTTTAATAGCAGAATTGAAGTCGCCTGAGGGCGCAGATCCTATGTTGGATTCAGTGACCTCAGGATTAAGATCGCAATAACTGTTTCGCTTGCTAAGAGATGATAGCTTCAGATTTTAAGTGCCTGTATATCCGTATTGTTATATTTCCACTGCTGGAGCGATGTGAACTCACTGATGACTCAATCAATCGAATCGAATGATAGGAATGATCCGGAGCTCCGCGACTCGCGTTTATATAGGGCTTTTCGGCCGGTGTCCGTGGTGAGGCTACTATTTTCCTATTGGCTGATTCCGGTCGGAGAGGGAACAGATTTTCTCATTAATCTGGGAGCTCCGACTCTCCCCTCTACGGTCTTTGACTTGTGCGAACCTTTGCGGCGCATCACGGTTTCCGAGTCGCCTGGCCCGCGAGCTCCGACTTTCCTTTACGCGGTCTTTGGTTCGCGCGCACCTTTACGGCGCATCGCGATTCCCGAGGTGCTTACTCGGCGGTAACCGCCAAGTACTTACTGGCGACTGGCGCTTTTACTTGACGGTTACCGTCAAGTAAGTGGCGCATGCAAATAAAAAATTCTTTTGTATATTTTTTTCTTCTACCTACTTTTTTTTTTTTTTTTTTTTCTTCTTTTTCATTAATTTTTAAATATTTTTCTCCTTCTGTCACAAGATCCTGAAATTTTTGGAACTGTGTTTTTTGTTTTTTCAAAAATATGAATTTTTGAAATTTGTTAAAAAAAATTTTTTTTCTTAAATTTTTTTTTTTTTTTTTTTATCCTAATTGAGTTTGGCAAATCGCGTAATTTTGATATTTTGTGTAACGTGTCGATTATTTAATTTCTCCAATAAGGAAAATTATCTTCACGGTTGCAATACTTTTGTTTATTCTAGGCGAAAGAATAGCTCGCCGGGAACCACGTTTTTCATCAGAGATAACCCTCAGTTTTAAAATGTACAAATTTTAGCTTTATTCAGCAAAATTATACATAAATAATAAAATGAAATAATATAATAAAAAATGGCGATCTCCAGAAGAATTAACTCCGCTACTAGTTCTGCACGTCTGATCCTCCTGGATACTTTCGCTGTGGGTCTCGCGTTGAACTCCGTCGTTCACCGCTTTAGTCCTCGAATTTGGATCTACCGTTGTTGGACCTAGACTTAGTCGTTGACGCCGCTCCAACACCTGGACGTGGCTTCCTGTCTCCGGACTTTGTCACTGTCCCCGCGATTGATGCTTTCCAAATCCTCGACTTCGGCCTCGTCGACTCTTGATTCCCCGCTGATCTGCGCTGTTGAATCCCGCCGTTGATTCTCGTTGTTGCTCGCTGTTGACTCTGCTGTTGAATCCGCTGGTTGGTCCTCCTTGGCTCGGTCCGTCTTCTTCTGCTCCTCGGATCACAGTGAAGTTCCACGGTAGTGCGCCGTGTTTTAACCCGTTGATTTTGGTAGAGGGGGAAGATGCGCGGAGCGCGCCACTCCGTGGTTCTCCCTCCTCCGCGGTTCTGCGGGACTTCTCCCACTACTCGTGGTTGCCGTTGCTGACTGCTTGGGGACTGTATTATGTATTTCATTGGTCCTCGCAGGCTCCTATTTTTTTCTCGAGATTTAATTGATCCTTACAAGCTCCGATTATTCTCGAGAGCTTCGATTTATTTTCTAGGTTGACTCAAACACTTAAACTACTAAATTTTTAACATTTTACTTATATTATAACGTTTATGTTATATTTGAACAGTTGAAATATCATTTAGTGGCATAATGATGAGAAAAAAAACATTAATGGTATTTGTTTATTATAGATAAAAAAAAAAAAAGAAACAAAATTTAAGAAAAGATTTTTTTTTTAACAAATTTCAAAAATTCATATTTTTTAAAAAACAAAAAATACAGTTCCAAAAATTTCAGGATCTTTTAAGATTGGTACAAGGCAGTACACAAAAAAATTTGAACCAAAAATTCATTGTCGACGGTCAATTTTGACAATTGTCAAAAATTCAAAATTTCACAAATTGGAGATTTTTTAAAATTTTTTTTCGGAAATTTTTTTTTTAATAGCCCCAAGTATCCCCTTTGAAACTTACTCAATGCGATTTTTAGTAGATTTCATCAAAATCTAACTATCGTATTTGTCCTCATGACGTAATTTTCCGTAAATTTTACTATATTTCGACCTAACTCGATGATCTGAGTCAGAAAATACATGTAGTTCAAAAGTTTATATATATATATATATATATATATATATATATATATATATATATATATATATATATATATATATATATATATATATGGGTCATTCCACGTCAAATCGACCAATAGTTGGACTCGACCCCTTTCGATTTGGATAAATTTTGGTCAGAAGTTTTCTTTTATCCTATAACGAAGTTCTGCCAAAGGAAAAAAATTAAAAAAATTTTTTTCAAAAGTTATGCAAAATCCAAAATTTCACTATTTTACATATTTTTTAAATTTATGTTTCAAAAATCTCGAAAACTATTGCAATTAAAAAAATCGCTTATGGTAAACTTCAAAGGGGACACTTGGGGCTATTAAAAAAAAAAAATTTCCAAAAAAAAATTTTGAAAAATCTCCAATTTGTGAAATTTTGAATTTTTGAAAATTGTCAAAATTGACCGTCGACAATAAATTTTTGGCTCAAATTTTTTTGTGTACTACCTTGTACCAATCTTAAAAGATCCTGAAATTTTTGGAACTGTGTTTTTGTTTTTCAAAAATATGAATTTTTGAAATTTGTTAAAAAAAAATTTTTTCTTAATTTTTTTTTTTTTTTTTAATCAGTTTGGCAAATCGCGTAATTTTGATATTTTGAACAGTTGAAATTTCATTTAGTGGCATAATGATGAGAAAAAAAACATTAATGATATTTGTTTATTATTGGTTATTAATTTATTTAATAGGGCTTTTTACGTGTAAGTTTACTTGACATTCTGTTACGAAAATTTTTTTTTCTTCAATTCTTCAGTTACTGTTGTTGCTCCTTTTCTTTTTCTTAACCTGAAAAATGTTAATATGACTTAAATCTTTAAACCCAAACTTAAAATAGATAAAGTACTAACACAGAAATTTCAGATTTTTACCTGCTTTTAATATCTGGTTCTTCAACGAACTCGTAGATATCTGTATTTTTTAACCGGAAATCCTTTCCTTCCTCAGATGAGGATGAGGTTTTTACTCTCATCACATCACTTGAAATGGGAATAGCGGCATGACAATTTCGGATTCCTTGTACTGGCAGAGCATTTTTAAATCTCTGGTTAAGTTTTTGAGTACGCTGAATCTGCTCATTTGAAACAAAGTCACAATTGATTCCGTGAACATTTTCTTTTGCCCATTGGAATAGCTCATCAGGTGTTTGAATTTGGTCGTCAGCTTTAGATTGGAGGTTGGCTCTGTCAACCTTCCGTTTTAATGTTCCGCCTAAACCATCACTTGGATCTTTTCCATGTGAAGTTGCAAAATAATGCCATTCCGCTGGTATTTGAAAATCTTCCTCATGATGCAGCAAGTTCAGCAAATTGTACCGATTTTTATATTGAGATGCTGCACCATCCGAAAAATAAATTATTTTAGAAATGTCTGGGATTTTATTTTTCAGAAACGATGTCAGTACTTCCTGGAAACTATAAACTGCTGTTGTATTATGCGTCAAGTTGTCTGAAATGATTATCAAATTTAGAGGTACTATATTGTCGACATTTTCATCAATGGATCTATAATAGCAAGCAAATGGATGGATTGTCGCTTGACTATTATTCCAATAAGCTGTGTAAAAGTTTCACCGGTTGAGCTGCACATTTCAGATGTTGAAGTTGTCACATTTGACAACTGCAAGTTCTCAGATAAATTAGAGGACATTTTTTCGTCCACCAGGCTTTGAATTAATATTGGAGTTCCTACTTGGTCAGGTGTTTCGGATGGTTTTGATGATTTGGAAACGGAATCTTCAGAGACACTCTCAACTAGTTGACTTTCTTCGACATTCACAGTTTTTTCAAATATTTCAACTTCATTTTGATGTTCTGGTAATTCACTATAGACTCTTTTAGTACACGAAATGCATAGTTTACTTCCCGGTATAATGGAAGGTAACCTAATCTTACACTGTTCGAACAATTTTAAACTGACTGGTCTCAAAGATTTACGAACTATACTGTCATGAAGTTTAAAGGGATCAGCACAAGATTTTTGATTTGAAGTATATTTGATACGATACTGTTTGTCATGTTGAGAGCAAATAAAACTAACATCTGTACCACTTCTAGAATTCAGAGTAATCTGATCTTCGTCAGAAAAATCTTTGCAATTAATAAATTTTTCTTCAGAGCATATTTCATTCTTAAATAATCCAATCGAACACTTCTTATTTTCCATCACTAATCTCTTATTTTTTCTGCACTCAAAATTTTAACTAGATAATGTCCTCAAATTAAACACTTGATAAGATAATTGTTATAAGTTTAGAATTTGAAGAAAGAGTTATTTCTAGACACTTACTTAGAATGATGACTGTCTTCGAAATAAAAATCAGAAAGGTTAACTTTATCTTACACGTAAAGATTCAAACGTCACGCCACAGATGTCACCACTTCTTCTACTTTAACATCAAATGATAATACAGGTGTCAGTATCATTTTTTACGAGTTTTATTTTGAAAATGATCCCAAAAATGTCATTAATGTTTTTTTCTCATCATTATGCCACTAAATGAAATTTCAACTGTTAAAAATATCAAAATTACGCGATTTGCCAAACTGAATAAAAAATTTAAGAAAAATTTTTTTAACAAATTTCAAAAATTCATATTTTTGAAACAACCAAAAACACAATTCCAAAAATTTCAGGATCTTTTAAGATTGGTACAAGGTAGTACACAAAAAAATTTGAGCCAAAATTTATTGTCGACGGTCAATTTTGACAATTTTCAAAAAATTCAAAATTTCACAAATTGGAGATTTTTCAAAATTTTTTTGGAAATTTTTTTAATAGCCCCAAGTATCCCCTTTGAAGTTTACCATAAGCGATTTTTTTAATTGCAATAGTTTTCGAGATTTTTGAAACATAAATTTAAAAAATATGGAAAATAGTGAAATTTTGATTTTGCATAACTTTTGAAAAAATTTTTTAATTTTTTTCCTTTGGCAGAACTTTTCGTTATAGGATAAAAGAAAACTTCTGACCAAAATTTATCCAAATCGAAAGGGGTCGAGTCCAACTATTGGTCGATTTGACGTGGAATGACCCATATATATATATATATATATATATATATATATATATATATATATATATATATATATATATATATATATATATCACAAAATTTGTGATGCCTTTTTCCGGCACTGGCGTCGACAGGGCCGGATCAGGTCACCAAAAAATTGGCTTACCTGGTTCGTATATTTGGTTGGGCGCCAGGAACTCAATGTTCCACGGGTCGATCTGGCGGTGGATCTTCGTGGGCGGCGGGTCGGTGTTGAAGAGATTCAAAAATCGAATCACGGCAATCGACGAACAAAGAAATCGAAATGGGACGATAGGATCGGTTAATCAGAGCAACAACAATTAAAAAAAATAATTGAGGCGTGCAATTCTAATCCAACAACGGTTTATTCAACAACAAATATATACTGTCGGCAATGTCGCATTAATAACAAAAATTATTTAACGCAAAATAATTCTAACGCAAGACTAGTGCTAACGCAATGATTCGACATTTCAAAATAAACCAAATTCTAGAAAGAAATTCGAGTAACCAAAAATAAAAATTACAAAGCCCTTTCTTTCAAACAAAATAAATAAAATGTCGGTTCGCCAAAATGCTTCAACAAATTTCGAAACGAATAAATAATTCAACTCGCAAAATTTATTCAAAATTTCAAAACAAATAATTAATTCAATTCGCAGAATTTATTCGAATTGTCAAAACAAATACTTAATTCAATTCGCAAAATTTATTCAAAATTTCAAAACAAATAATTAATTCAATTCGCAAAATTTATTCAAAATTTCAAAACAAATAATTACTTCATCTCGCAAAATTTATTCAAATTGTCAAAACAAATAATTAATTCAATTCGCAAAATTTATTCAAATCGTCAAAACAAATAATTAATTCAATTCGCAACATTTATTCAAAATTTCAAAACAAATAATTAATTCAACTCGCCAAATTTATTCAAAAAATTTTTAAAAGGAAATAATTATTCCAATCGCAAAATTTTATTAAAAATTTCAATCGCAAAATTTTATCAAAAAGTTCAATTGCCAAATTTAATAACAAAATCTCAATCGCAAATCTTTATCAAAAATCACAACAGCAAAATTTATCTACGAAGTCTTCTCTTTTTTTTTTTATTAAAAAAAATATAATAATTTCAATCGCAAAATTCAACCAATAATTTCAATCGCAAAAACCTAATAAAGATCTCAAAATTATCCAAAATAATTCAAATCGTCAAATGGTTCAACAATGACAAGAAAAAAAAACAAATTATGCGAAGTATTCGAATTCGTCAACTTATTTTACAAAGCACTTTACTAAGCCGCTTTGTCGGGTATTTGAAGCTCGAGATAGGTAAACAGTACTTATAATCCCGACCAAAAATTCCACACACACAAACACGTGACTCAACGGTACCGTGCCGCAGAGTGTCGTCACTAAGCTTCAAAAATACCGCACGGAATTTCTTTAATTCCGTGCAACTCGAATTATAAACAAATTATTTTAACCCGACGAAATTCGCGGTGATGACACCCTGGGGCTAATTAAGACAGCGACCAGACTTACCCTGCAGCTACCGTAGACGTCTCGGGCGATGCTGACCAAGTAGACGAAGTTGGCGGCAAAACTGACGGAAGAGCGTCGATATCTCGGCGATGGCGTGTCCGGGGTCGTAGTGTCCAAAACAATTCAGCGAAATATTTCACAATAATGTACACAATCGTACTCACGTCAGCGACAAATTTGTAAAAAAACTCAACAGCAAAAATAATCAAAATAGAACGGCACGATGCCACAGTCACGGCGTCCAGATCAGAATTAATTGCTAATATGGCTGCCTCCTCGGCAACCCATGCTCTTTCTTTTTTCGGTTCGTTCCAAAAACTCGCATCCAATCAGCTCACAGCTTCTTCTAGCCGGCCGTTGTATTCCGGGATGCGTCCAGTATTCCGTTGCGATCGATGATTGGTCGATACTTCGATTAGTGATCAGCCTCGTGTTCAGATGGCGCCTCGCATACTTGTTGTTGGTCGCTCTCCGTCGTCATTGGTCCGTTCAAATTTTCTCGTCGTTCTATCCTCGCGGCCAGATGTCACGTTGATCGTCGATGGCTCGTAGAAATTCGTGGGTCGTCTGATCGCTATAGTCTAGTCTCACTCACTCATGCATTCAACAATAGTTCACACTCATTCCGGTATTCTTTTTATTTGAATTTTTAATTTAAATTCGGCGCGTTTTCTTTTACTAATTTTTACCTCGAGCTTATCATTCTGATCGGGAGGCTGCTTGGGGCGACACAGGCGCGTCGAATCTCTGCTTTTCCTCAGCTTAGCCAACCTAATAATTTTAAAACTCGGAATTTCAAATTTTAGAAAATTTTCTCATGTCACAATATATAATATATATAAATATATATATATATATATATATATATATATATATATATATATATATATATATATATATATATATATATATATATATATATATACGATATAATCGGCATTGTCTCTTCTCTAACTTCCGTAATTCTATACGGATCTCAATAAAACGAAACATACTTATTCTTAGGACGATTTCCGAGGTTAAGTTCTAAAATGAGCCGAATCTGTCGATTAGTTTAGAAATGAGAGCAATTCAAAAATTTTCAAAAATCGCAAAAAATTTTCACTTTTACCTTATTTCCGTGCAATAACAATGGAACGCGACATCCTATCAGATTTCTGTAAATTGCATTCGAAAGCTTATTTAATAAGCTTCAATTTGTGTACTTATTCATTTCTCCAAATTAAATAGTTTAGGAATAATAGCAATTCAAAAATTTTCAAAAATCGCAAAAATTTTCACTTTCACCGTATTTTCATGCAATTACAATTGAACGCGATATCTTATCAAAGTTTTACAAATGGCATCTGAAAGCTTATTAAATAAGCTTTAATTTGTGTTCCTCATTATCAGTCTAGGCCAAAAATCACCTGCTTTCTCAGACAGATTTAATGAAATTTTACTTTTGCATTCGTTTTGACGTCTTTGTTGTTTAATCAAACAGAAATTTATTTTCTTTTTCGTATTCAACCCTGGTAGTATTTTTATTATTCACCATGAAATCTACTTCCATTTCGGCTGCCGAATGGCCTTTTTTAAATTGTAATAGTTTTCGAGATTTTTAAAACATAAGTTTAAAAAATATGGAAAATAGCGAAATTTTGGATTTTGCATAACTTTTGAAAAAAAATTTTTGAATTTTTTCTTTGGCAAAACTTCGTTATAGGATAAAAGAAAACTTCTGACCAAAATTTGTCCAAATCGAAAGGGGTCGAGTCCAACTATTGGTCGATTTGACGTGGAATGACCCTTATTTTATTTATTTATTTATTTATTTATTAGTTTTAATGCCAAGGCAGTAGCCGAATGGCAAAATTATACATTTTATTTACATTAAAGTGCACGTAATTCAGTAAAAGAAGTTTATAAGTTATTTTGTATTTTCATTTTGAACATTTTTCTGTGCTAGGATTTATATTGAAAAATTTAAAAAAGAAAAATAAGAATAAAATAAAATAAGAAAGTAAAAAATTAAGTAAGTAAGCTAATCAACAATTCTTTGTAAATTAAATTTCTGTAGACGAATAAAGTATCATTTAAAATCAATCAATTTATGTAATTTAAGAATTTGCTGTCTTTGGTAGATCACACGTTCATGGTTTAGTCCGGTCAATTTAGACCAAAAAATGAGAGTGAAGTTACATAAAGTCCCAACAAGCTGAATTTCAGTGAAATTGTTCAAAATATAATTATAAACAATGTCTAGAAGTTCCCCATCATTCCCCTGTAAGGAAAAAAATTTAATTCAAGGTCAAAGGTCAAAAAAATGAGTTTTTCGCGATTTTCAGCAAAACGGTAAGTTTTATCATAAAAGTACCTCAAACAAAAATTGTAGATCATAAAATTATCTATAAAAAATGTATCAATACTTTTTTTTTTACGAGCCACCGTTTCTGAGATATAACGATTTAAAAAGTTATAAAAGTTGTTATCGTCATAATATGCATGATTTATAGCTAAATTTGTCATTAAAGACAAATTTGGGAACTGGGGAAATAAAGGATAAAGGGGGGAGGAGGGACCTTACTCAGTAGGAATTTTTCGGTAACCGAAAAAAAATAATTCAGACAGCCCAGACCGGGACTCGAACCCGGATCGTTTGGTTACGCGCCAAAGGCTCTACCAGTTAAGCTATCCGAGACATTGTCCGTAACTACCATTCAGTCACCTAATAAGACCTACCGAGTAATAAACACCACCGTCCATCTTACGGTAAAGAGCCATAATTTATAGCTAAATTTGTCATTAAAGACAAATTTGGGAACTGGGGAAATAAAGGATGAAGGGGGGAGGAGGGACCTTACTCAGTAGAAATTTTTCGGTAACCGAAAAAATAATTCAGACAGCCCAGACCGGGACTCGAACCCGGATCGTTTGGTTACGCGCCAAAGGTATAGGTTGTAATTAGGTGTCGTATTATGCATTATTTTTTGCAACTGCAAAAAGGGATGCAGTGCTAAATGTGGTTGCAAAAAAGTCGGACTGTCTTGTTCTTTGGCATGCACAAATTGTCAAGGCCGGTCGTGCTGTAATATTGAATCACAAACAATGGAGGATTCGTTTGACTCCGACGAAGTATCATGCGATACATCGCTATTGACGCAATTTACTTGCATCCAAAATGAAGATGAAGAAGAAGCAGGAGAAAAAGAACAAGAAGAAGATCAAGAAGAAGAACAAGAATTTGAAACTTACGAATAAAACGAATAAACTTCAACACTTTTTTTTCATTTACATCGCTTTTATCTTTCCCAATCTTTGAAAATTTCTGTTATTTTGCAATAGTTTTACATTAAACAGGATCACAACTGACCCGTGGAGTAGGCCTACTGCTTGTAAAGAAAACAAGCCAAATAGTAGCGTCTTTTTGCTTTGATCGTTAGCCAATTTAATGATTGTCTGAACGGAGTAATATGCTCATCACGTCTCAAGTTGTAAATAAATCTGATAGTATTATTTGAAAGACGTTGTAATTTATAGTCTATCCTTTTTGACGAGTCAATTAAAACCAAGGAGCAGTATTCAATGATTGGATTGATGGTCGCCGTGATAAGAAGTTTGCATGTGGAAGTTGAGAGTATATTCTTCCTATGTTTAAGACAATTTAATGTTGCATAGACCTTCCGCGTTATATGAGCTACATGAACATCCCAAGAAAGATTGTTTGTCAGATGAGTGCCAAGATGTTTTGTTGTGGTCACATACGGTATGATATTGCCTTCAATAATAATTTAAGGGAGATAACAGCTATCAAGATGTTTGAGTTTTCTATTGCTCCCTAGGATCATGACTTTAGTCTTCTGAAAATTTATTTCAAGGCCTACTTCCTTTGCCCAGTTTGCTACAGCAGTACCATCAGTCATGAGTTTATTTGCAGCATCATATAAATCGGACATTTTGAAATGAAGATATGCATATTTGTCATCTGCGAAGAGACCATGCTTAGAATGTTTTAATCGCTTTGATAGTCCATTTGTGATAATTAAGATTATAGTATATTAATTTTGAGATTTTTTTTGTAGAACGAAAATTCATCCTTATTTTATTTATTTTAAAAACTCCGAACGCGGATGTTTTTCGGAAAGAAATTCGAAATCACTTCGAAATCACTCTGAAATCACTTCGCAAATAAAAACTCCGGATTCACTCCCCACGTGGAGTGATTAATTACTTCACTCCGGAATTCCGAGTATTGGGAGTGAAATTCACTCCGGATTTTTTACAGTGTAGCAAACAAATCCTTCTATTAGTGTATAAAATTGTCACATATTTTTTATAACAGTTTTTTTACAATTATTTATAAAAAATTTATTTATTTTTATGTTTCTTGCTATTGACATACTCTCTAAATCTGAAACAGTGAAAATCACTGGAAATTAGTGGTATATTCACTATTTCACAGTTATAAGTATACCACTTGGTATACTTATAGCTGTGAAACAGTGAAATTCCACTGATTCATTTTAAGAGAGTACGTATAAAAACATACTCGGACAGCCTCCCGTAGTTCATATTTTGACTGGCGTTGCAGTCACATTCATAGTGAATTGCATTGATGCGAATTGCTTCTTGTAATAGTATACTCTCCAGTAGCCAAGTTTCCCACTACTAAAGAGCTGCAGTCGCTGGATGACGACGCCTGCGGGCCTGCTTTCTCACCCTGACCAGACGCCAATACTGGGTTTCCGAATCCCTGCATCGTAAAGTACTCATCACTTGTACCTACCATGACGGCACACTCGCCGTTAACCCAGGGACTGCCAGATGGTTCTGTTGCCCACCGTCACCCCGAGGAGGTGCCCTGGTTGCAAGTTCAAGTGATTATGCAATGAAATGAAGTCTGCACATCGAAGAAGTTGAAATCCCAACTCGATGGCAAATTTTTACTAAATAAAGGAAAAGATGGAAGAAGAGGTATCTACGTCGTAGATCACTTGAGAATTAAACAGTACAATACCCTCGAAAAACCGTTAAAAATCCAATTTATGTACATTCTTGGATCTTAATCTTATATTTTGTTAATAAAAAATACAAGAAATTTATTTAATTGTATTTAAAAGATTTTTTTTCATTTTTTCAGCAGCAATTTTCTGCTATTTTATCGGTTTTTTGCAGTTTTGAGGGGACTATGGGCCAAATTTATTCCAGAATCAGATCAAGCAGATTAAATTACATGAAAATCTTGGACAATCCAGGTCCAAAAAATTTTGTATACCAAGATAATCCCAATTTTCTTCGATTTTTGCAATTTTTGATGATTTTTTACAATTTTTTTAGATTTAAAACGGTTTATGATTAAAGTACGATCAAAATTAGTATTTAACAGACCGAAATACATGAAAATTATGCTTGCCTTAGATCTCAAAATTTTTTTTCTTGCCAAAACATCGAATTTTTGCTATTTTTTGGGGTTTTTTGCAATTTACTCGAAATAGAAGGCTCGACGGCCTAAACTGACTTGAAATTCGTATTCAGCGGGTCGTAAAACATGCCCGTAGTAAGGTGGCGCCCGGTGTACAGACAATTTTTAACTTCCTGCTAAGAAAATTGAAAATTTTCAAAAATCGGGAAATTATTGCTCTTACCCCGTTTTGTGAAAATCGAGTTTTCATCAGATCTCGAAGTTTTAAGGTCACAAGAAGCTTCCCTGACTATTCCCGCGATGGTGTCCGTGCGGCTGTATGTGTGTGTGTGTGTGTGTGTGTGTGTGTGTGTGTGTGTGTGTGTGTGTATGTAAACCTCTTATAACTTTTGAACGGCTTGGTCGATCGGATCGAAATAGGTGGCGATCCAAAGAGTATCCTTGCCATTGAATTTCGTAAAAATTTGAATCAATTCGGTTCGCTAGATTTTGAGAAATTTTTTAATTTTGTTTTTTCAATATCTCGAATGCTATTATAGATACAGGGATGGTCTTTCGTTTGTTTAAAAGGGGACACTTGGGGTTATTGAAAAAAAAATATTTTGGGAAAAAATTTTGAAAAATGCCAAATTTGTCAAATTTTGAATTTTTGAAAATCGTCAAAAATGAAGACCACCATTAAAATTTTGGCTCAATTTTTTTTGTATGATACCCTGTTATGATCTTGAAAGATCCTGAAATTTTTGAATAGGGGTTTTTTTTTTCAAAAATATGAATTTTTTAATTTCAAAAAAAAATTTTAGAATTTCAGAAAAAATTTTTTTTTTGTTTTTTGCAACTTCTATATAAGTTAAAGTTATGCAGATACATAATATTGTAATTTTGAGTATTTAGAAATCAAATGCACGACGTAAAAATATTAAATAATAAATTAATTTCAACTTTTTTTTATTTTTTGGACATAATCTTACATCCTTAAAATAAGTCATCCTTAACGCATGATAGAATTCGTTAATTGTCCTTTATTTACTTCATTTAAAGTTGTTGATGCCACTTGTCGTCTTATTAACATGGGAATAATTTGTAATTTGAGATTGAGAACTATGATTGTGCAGAAATTCGTAAGTAAATAAGTATTCGAAAGAACGAAAAAAATTGATATTCTCATGAAATCATTTCTAATTTTTATAGAAAATTAATATCTGTTTGAGTTATTTGAGGTTAAAAACTGTAATTGAAGTGAAGAAACGGACAAAATATATCATGCGTTAAGAAAATAAAAAATTATATCATGCGTTAAGCCTGACTTTTAGATTATGTCTAAAAAATGAATAAAAGTTGAAATTAATTTATTATTTAATATTTTCACGTCGTGCATTTGATTTCTAAATACTTAAAATTACAATATTATGTATCTGCATAACTTTAACTTGTATAGAAGTTGCAAAAAACAAAAAAATTTTTTTTTTGAAATTAAAAAATTCATATTTTTGAAAAAAAAAACCCCTATTCAAAAATTTCAGGATCTTTTAAGATCATAACAAGGTATCATACAAAAAAAATTGAGCCAAAATTTTAATGGTGGTCTTCATTTCTGACGATTTTCAAAAATTCAAAATTTGACAAATTTGGCATTTTTCAAAATTTTTTTCCAAAATATTTTTTTTTTCAATAGTCACAAGTGTCCCCTTTTAAACAAACGAAAGACAATTCCTGTATCTGTAATAGCATTCGAGATATTGCAAAAACAAAATTGAAAAACTGGAAAAATCGCGAAATTTTGAATTTGCATATCTTTTGAAAAAAATTTTTTTATTTTTTTTCCTTTGGCAGAACTTCGTTTTATGATAAAAGAAAACTTCTGACCAAAATTCATCCAAATCGAAAGGGGTCGATTCCAACTATTGGTCGATTTGACATGGAATGACCCACATATTATATGAAAAAAAAAAAAGATTCAATATTATATGATCTTCCCATTTGACATGTTGATCAACAAAAATATTAATGAAAATTTACTTCTATCGAGATATTTAATTTTTTGGAGCAAGAGAGAAATTTTCTCAAGGTAAGAAAATTTACTTCTATCAAGAACTAAATTTTTTGGAGCAAGAGACTAAATTTTTTCAAAACAACAAGATTTTCTTAACTTGAATAAATTTTCTTGGATCAAGATACTTATTCCTTTAATAAGCAAGAAAATTAATTTTATTGGAATAAGTGAAATTTCTTGTGCCAAAAAAATATTTTTTTTCGTTTAAGAAAATAATTAGGAAGAAAAATATTTTCTTGGCTTAAGTGAACCTTTTTTTCTGTGGAGTACTTGAATTTAATCTCGAATTCATCCCAAATTAATCTGGAATAACTCCGTTAAAAAAAACTTCGGATTCACTCTATATTTTATTTTATTTATTGAAATTTAAATGCCAAGGCATAGAGCCAAATAACAAAAAGTAAAATACATATAATTTAGTTTCACATAAGTAATAAAATGAGATTCGAAGTATTGGTTACATATAAAATTTTGTAATATTTATAAACAATATAATTTAAATTAGAAGTATATCGTAACTAAACGTAATATTTAAGTGCATTCAGAAAGAAAAGCATGATTACAGTTTTTAGTATCTTAATATACACAATTTTAACTTTACTAGTATAGTACAATAATTGTAAATAGAAATCTAGCTAATCTAAACTTAAAAGAAAATCAAATAGCTTCGATTTAAATGATTCTGAGCTAAGAGAGTTTGGGATTTCAGGTGGCAAATCTTGCCAGAACCTGATAGCAGAAACAACAAAAGAATATTCATAAATGGTACGCGAATCGTTTAATTACTTTACTCCAAAACTCCGAGTAATGGGATTAAATTTTAATTTGGATGAAGATTTACTCCGAATTCATCCCGATTTTTTAGAATGTATTTTTAATCTCGTAAAATTAAATTTTTCAAAATATAAATCTAAATTTTGTAGTTTTTATTTAACAATGTTGGATGAATTTTTTTCCTAATTATTTTCTACACTTAACGGCTAATTTTTATTTTTATTTCGAATTAATTTACAATGAATATGTGCTAAGAATATAAGCTCACCAGATCTTTGGGTAATTGATTTTTTATATAAATAAACGATTGTCTAAATTTAAAGATTATTTATTCATGTTTCTACTCTCAGGTTGGGTTATTCCAATTGGATCCTACTACGAGCCCAGTTAGGAAAACCCATCGATGCCTTATTTACATTACGTTGGGAAAATCCTCTTCGGTCCCACACCGATCCCACTTAGGAAAACTTAGCAATTTTATTTTTATTTTTCGTTGGGTTATCCCTCTTAGATCCCACACAGTTCCCACTGGGGAAAATTTAGAAATTTTTTTTTTTTTCCGTTGGGTTATCCCTCTTAGGTCCCATACAGGATCCTATTGGGGAGAACTGAATAAAAATTTTTAATTTTACGTTGGGATTTCCCATTTAGGCCCCACGCAGGGCCCTATCGGGAAAAACTGAATAAAAATTTTTATTTTTACGTTGGGATTGCCCAATTGGGGGCGAATTAGGCCCTTATAGGGATTTCCCAATTGGGCGTGCCTCTTCGGGACCCAATCAGGTCCAGATGTATACGCTGGGTAATCCCAAAGTAGTTTCTAGTCGGGGTGACAGCTAACTTTAATGTTATTATAACTTTTAAAAATTCATTATTGTCGTCAAGTATGATTTATTTATCACAAATAAACCATATCTTTATCATGGATAAAATATTTATTTTACGCAACTAAATCGCTCAAATATATTATATATTTACCAGAAATAAATATTTATTTGGCCATATCCAAATATCTTATATTTTTAGCACAGATAAATCTTATTTCGATCAAATATTTCTTTTTTTCTGTGTATAACAGCGGGAGCAAAAAACTTTCGTTACCCCGACTGACATTAGTCATTTGTTACTACTTATGTTTTGTCTATGCTGATTATTTACGATTGATATATATATATATATATATATATATATATATATATATATATATATATATATATATATATATATATATATATATATAGATATAACTGCCGTGAGAGTGAATAGATCATTCGATGTAACTTATAACCAGGTTGTATTGTACTAAGATTTGACAGTTTGACAGTGACGTGTATAAAATAGATCAACTTTATTCAATTTAAAAATCATTTAAAAAAATTTACGTAGTAACAACAATTTAATTTGATTATTATTAATTATTGTTGGTTTTCAGATAATATGCTCGTTTTTTTTTATTTTTAAACGAGAATAATCTTTATGTTTGTTGAATTCTAGAAATTTCAGTTTTATTTAATCTAAAAACTTTTCAAATAAAATGTTTGTTAATTATTTACATTGATTTTTTTTTATTTGATGCCTCCCCCCCCCTCCCCCCACCCCACCTCGACCAGCAGCATTCGCTTCGCTCGTGCCGCAAATGTCGGGGGCAGGCATAATTTTTTTTTTCGATGCAATACATTAAATATTTTACGTACTTTCGACCGGCTATAATGAAAAATAGTATACACCACACGGGCAGAAGTTTGAGGGCTCTGAACTGCGCGTCGTGATGCCCTCAGCTACGCCTCAAATCTCAAACTTTCTGCCCTAGTAGTGTAATATACTAATTCTAGTGACAGTTGGCCATGAGAAAAAATTGTTGATATTCCGAAAAAAAAATTAGGAAAACGGTTGACCCTGAAGGCCATCCCTGCAACTTCCCGCTCATTTCGTACCTAAGCGCCTAAAATTGCATTTATGATGTTTTTGAGCTCTTTGAGCTCAAAAATACAGTTTATGTGTTATTTTGAGCTCTCCGAGCTTAAAAAGATAGCTTTCCTATGCTTTGAACTCTTCGAGCTCAAAAATCTTATCAAAGTTCGATAAAACACGATTTTTTTATTTTTCAAACTGCTATAACTTTTGAATGAATTAACCGATTTGCACGCGGTTAGCGGCAATCGATGTAGTTTTTTAAGCTCTATAAATAATTTTGAACAAAAAAATTGATCTGATGAAAAATTTCGGAGTTATTACAAAGAAACACTTTTTTCGATTTTTTTCGACAACGATATCTCACGAACGCATCAACCGATTCTGATGCTTTTGGTGGCGATCGATGCGGGTTTTCAAGGTTAAGAGCTGATTAGTTTTTGAGGTCGATCGGTTCAGCCAATTCGGAGATATTTAAAAAAGATGACAAAAAATTGGTTGTCTGTAAAATCGGTTTACGGACGATAGTTTTACGTGATAACGTCATAAAGAAACATTGATGAAAAATTGCATACTTTTATGAATTGAATTGAATTATTATCACTGAATTATCATTATTTTGTATTTAAAAATTTCAAAATTTTGAATATTTAAAAATTATTTTAACAAAAAAAAGGACTTATTGATACATTGTTAATCAAAAATTGATACAATAATTTGATAATTGATATGATTATTATTATTTATAATTAATATAAATTATTTTATTAATTTATTATTTTTTATTATTATTTTATTATTAATTATTTTATTAATTTATCGTTTATAATTATTATTAATTTATTTATTTATAATTGATATTATTTATTAACAATTATTAATATTATCAACAATAATAATCTGATATAATTAATATTATTTGTTTAAATATAATCACGAACAATTAGTTATAGAACAATATTCTGACTGCTAGCTCTGACGTTACGCGAAAAGAGAGATACTGTATATGTGTCATAAGCCAACGCTTGGGCCTCTCTATCGTTTGTTTGATCGTGCCTCTCTATCGCTTGTTGCGCGCTCTCGCTTGCACGCACAGGCTCAGGCGGAACGCTCAAGCGGAACGCGACATTTTTTCGTGAGCGCTGTCGGTGTTCATCGATTTATAAGACGTTATCACGTCAGAAAAACAACTTTTTTTTTTCACTTTTTTTTGCGATTTCTCGAAATCTACTGGTCCGAATCGGTTCCAACTTACAGGAAATCTAAGTTTGGCGAAGACCTTTCGAATGACACCAACTGCGATCAAATCGGTGAAGCCGTTCACAAGTTATAAGAGGCTTACATACACACACACACACACACACACACACACACACACACACACACACACACACACACACACACACACACACACACACACGCACACAGACGTACGGACATCATCGTAAAAATAGTCAGGGAAGCTTTTTAGGGCTTTAAAACGTCGAGATCTGTTGAAACCTCGATTTGTGCAAAACGGGGTGAAAACAATAACTTCCCGATTTTTCGAAAATCTTCGATTTTCTTAGCGGGAAGTTAAAAATATTTTTTTGGCATAAAATTCAAAATAACCCAAACGGTTACTTGTCGCCAACAATAAAATTTAATTGCCTATTGCATATAAAAATTGCCCAATCGGAAAACACTGAATCATTTTAGGCTATATACACTGATAGAAGGATTTCTTAGTATTTAAGAAATGATTTCTTAAATACAAATAAATCTTTTTAAATGCTAAAAAATCCTTCTATCAGTGTATGAGAATAAAAAAATATTTCATTATAGTTTTTTTAGAATAACGTGTGCGTTAATTAGCATGTTTTATAAAACAAAAATTGGATTGATAGTTGATTTAACCAAAAACTAATATCAGATAAGTTTCTTAAAAGGATTAAAAATACTGTTTTTATTTTAGAACAACATCTAAGATTTAACTCTTTTGTAAAGAGACAATTTAGCGATCATGCATCCTCGGTCAGAGATATTCAACACTTCCTTTGCTTAAAAAATAATATATGAGCATACATGACCATATCAGGCGTAATATAAATATATCAAGTTATATCTCTCAATATGAAATCGTAAATGTCATATGCCGTATATGCCCATATATTGTCTAACATGACTAATTGTAATCATGTGTTAAGCCTGACTTTAAGATTATGTCCAAAAAATAAAAAGAAACCAATTTATTATTTATTCAAGGTCGTGTATTTAATTTTTTAATGCTCAAAATTACAATACTGTGTATTCGCATACCTGAACCTCATTTAGAAATAACAAAAAATTTTTATTTTGAATTAAAAAATTCACATTTTTGAAAAAAAAAAACAGTTCTAAAAATTTCAGGATCTTTTAAGACTAGTACAATGTATTATACAAAAAAAATTGAGCCAAAATTTTGATGTCGATTGTCATTTTCGACGATGTTCAAAAATTCAAAATTTGACAAATTTGGCATTTTTCAAAATTTTTTTCCAAAATTTTTTTTTCAATAGCCCCAAGTGTCCCCTATTAAACAAACGAAAGTCTATTCCTGTATCTATAATAGCGTTCGAGATATTACAAAATCAAAATTGAAAAACTGGAAAAATCGGGAAATTTTGAATTTGCATATCTTTTGAAAAAAAATTTTTTTTTTACCTTTTGCAGAACTTCGTTATATAATAAAAGAAAACTTCTGACCAAAATTTGTTCAAATCGAAAGAATTTGTTTTCAACTATTGTTTGATTTGACATGGAATGACCCATAAGTAAATGTTTTTCGTTAATAGTTAATAAAAATTAGCATTCGTCAAATTACTAAGAATTTTGGACATGCATTCTATTAAATATATGCATATTATTATTCTAAAGTTAATAATAATGGGTTTTTCATACATATAAATTGATTTTCTTGTGTTTTAAGAAAAAAACAAACCGTAATTTTTAACAGTCTGAAGTTTGAGGCTCGATATCTTTGAAACGACTTGACTTACGCTGAAAAATTTCAGTCAGACCTTTTTTGTAGAGCATTTAATTACCCCTAAGAAAAAGGTTTAGTTTTACCTATAAAGTAGCTCGTTGTCACGTTACAAAATTCCAAACTTTAAAAGAATATTTTTCTATGTTATTTAAATGGGAAATAGAAATTACATGACGCCACCTCTAAATATTAATATTAAGAGCTCATATTTTCAGAGGATCTTTTTCCAGAGATACTCTGACGATTTCTCAATGTTCATTGAAAATAAAAAATATTCGATTTTTTTGACACTCTCTAATATATATATACGAAAAAAGTGTTACGAAAAAAAAATTGTGTCAAAATTTGAGCGCTTTATCTTCATTTTTCAATTAGCGCTCGCAAAAAGAAGAATTTTCGCCAAAAAAAGTTTTTTTTCACTTATTTTTTGATTATAGAAAATTCAATATACCATAATTGAAAACAAAAATTATCGAACAAATTTTAATTAAATTAGCTATTAAAAAGAAGCTGTTGATTCTTTAAATTCGAAAAAAATCATCTTTGTAGAGAATTTAATTTCCTACAAAACCATACCAAGGGTTTTTTCATATTTGATATCGATGGACACGTATAAAACTACTTCTTAACGAAAAGAACTAACTTATACCATTTTTTTAGGAATATTTATGATCTAAAAAAATAGTTTTTATGCTTTAATTGATTATAGTATAGTACAATAGAAGTTGAAAATAATTTTATTAACAAAAATAATGAAGACAAAAAAATTAATTTTTTCGTAATTTTTTATTCATAAGTCTCATTGACTTAAAGATTATTCATGCTTGAAAATTAATAAAATATATCTTTTTCTATCATTTTTATTCGTCAACGGATTCTTCTGTAGCGCTCGTAACTCAATACGGTAGCTGTAGTCTAGCCAAAAAGTGCCTTTTTGGTTAACTTTTTTCAGCAGTCTCCGAAAATTATTATTGAGCTGTCATTCGATTCGGAATGGCATCTAGATGATTTTTGAAAAAAAAAAATGAAGTTCCGCTTGTAAAAATTGCAAAAGTTATTAACAATTAACTGAAAACAAGGGATTTAGTTTTTTGAAAATATCTCAAAAACTAATGAATTTTTGATAAAAGTCTTGATTTTTCTTTAATATGAAGTTTAAATATGTCTAAACAAATTCCGAAAATTTGAAGGAGATTGCCCGATTATTTAAATAAATAATTAACTTTAAAGTTGAGCAATTTAACATTGGTCTTATGGGGTAACCTCCAAACATTGATACATTTTTGTATTTTTCTCGTAAAACTGTCGGTGAATATTTTTAAAAAACTTATGGATGAAAGTAAATATATTAGTGATAAATCTAATTCAAAAAAATTTACACTTGCCCGACTAATTAAAGTGTATTAATTAAAAGAAAAATAAATGCTGCCATTAGCCAATGTTAAATGTTTATCTATACATTGAGAAAAATCATATGGTTACTGCTCTCCCCTTACCGCACTAGAGTCGATACCTATCCCCACCCCGTCTAACGCTCGTACTTCCTTATTAATATTTTGAAGAAAAAATTTTTTTCGACGATTAATTTAAGTTTTTAATTTTGCAACAACGAAAATTATTAACAAAAAACTGAAAAATGAAATTTTTTTAATTTTTTCAACGGGGATCTATTCTGAAAACTGCCAAGAATTGCTCCACGCGTGTAAAAAAAATCGACTTAAAATTGTCTTAAAATTGTCGTTTGTTTAGGATCTTAAACGTGACACAAACCAAGACTATTTTAAGACTCTTTTAAGACGCTAAAAAAAATTTCCGAGAACAGATTTTTGAAAATTTGGTTCTCGAATTTGTTGGGAAAATTAATTTTTAGACATTTTTTAGACGATTTTACGACTTTCTAAACGCAATATTTTTGAGTAAGATGTTTTTAAATTGAATTTATAATTGTTAAAAAATTATATCCGACAATTTTAAGACGTTCCGTTTTAATGTTCTGGGGCTCTATCGCTGTTAGCTCATCTCAAAATAGTCTCAAAATTTCTGTTTAAGATTTTTTTGAGACTAATTTATTTAGATCATTTTAAGACAATTTAAAGACGCTCCATAATTATGTTCCGGAGCTCTGTCGCTGTAAGATTTTTTAAAGACTAATTTAAGATTTTTTCAAAACGATTTTAAGATTTTTTTAAGACTTTTTGAGATATTTTCAAAAAACTAAATCCCTTGTTTTCAGTTAATTGTTAATAACTTTTGCAATTTTTACAAGCGGAACTTCATTTTTTTTTTCAAAAATCATCTAGATGCCATTCCGAATCGAATGACAGCTCAATAATAATTTTCGGAGACTGCTGAAAAAAGTTAACCAAAAAGGCACTTTTTGGCTAGACTACAGCTACCGTATTGAGTTACGAGCGCTACAGAAGAATCCGTTGACGAATAAAAATGATAGAAAAAGATATATTTTATTAATTTTCAAGCATGAATAATCTTTAAGTCAATGAGACTTATGAATAAAAAATTACGAAAAAATTAATTTTTTTGTCTTCATTATTTTTGTTAATAAAATTATTTTCAACTTCTATTGTACTATACTATAATCAATTAAAGCATAAAAACTATTTTTTTAGATCATAAATATTCCTAAAAAAATTGTATAAGTCAGTTCTTTTCGTTAAGAAGTAGTTTTATACGTGTCCATCGATAATTGAAAACAAAAATTATCGAACAAATTTTAATTAAATTAGCTATTAATAAGAATCTGTTGATTCTTTAAATTCGACAAAAAATCATCTTTGTAGAAAATTTAATTTCCTACAAAACCATACCAAGGGTTTTTTCATATTTGATATATTGAATTTTCTATAATCAAAAAATAAGTGAAAAAAAACTTTTTTTGGCGAAAATTCTTCTTTTTGCGAGCGCGAATTGAAAAATGAAGATAAAGCGCTCAAATTTTGACACAATTTTTTTTTCGTAACTCTCAACAATATTTTGATATGATACCGAAAAAAAAAAAATCTTCGATTTATTTGGCACAGTCATATATATATATATATATATATATATATATATGTCGGAGGAAGAGTGGTTTGGGCATTGTTAGAGTCCTTTGGATCATTATCAGCCATCTTTATTTATTTCACAATAATCAAATATAACAAAGACTTTGATTTGGAATATAACGTACACTAACTCGTACAAATAATAAATTTAATTACAAATATTTTACTACGATTGATATAACAGTTAAAGACGTTGGGGAAATAAGACCGAGAACGAATCCGGGGTCAGCAGGATGTATGCGATCTTTACTTGATCAATGCTCAACGAGAACTACTGTTCCAAGTACCCTAAGTACTTATTCACTCAAAAATATTTCGACAGCCCTCATTGTCTGTCGATATTTCTAACTATATACTTTTTACTTCTATCCTGTGACCTCGGCTACGTTTGGTGACCATTGTCACTCCGGACTTAAGCCCATCGTCATAACCATAAAAAATATAATCAGCTTAAGTCGTAAATAATATCTAAATATTCTATGCTTTACAATTTTGCTTAAAATTAACAGACAAACTAAAATATTGGGAATTTCCAATCTCTGGAAAAACCCAGCTCGATATTATCTCCGACATATATATATATATATACTAGCTGTTACCCGCCCGCTCCGCTGGGCAGAGAATTGAATAGAATTGTATTTTTAGATCTAGACTTGTAATTTAATTGGAGTATTGTTTTGACTTGCACATATTTCAAATTCCATCGGATTGGCCTGTACCTTTTATTTATGTCATTATTATAGCTAATATTTATTGTAACTTTCAATGTGCAATCACTATATCATTCCCGTAGCTATTTTCCAAAAATGAATAATAATTGACATGAAGAAAAAAATATTTAAATCGGTTGACCTTGAAGGCCACCCCTGTAATTTTACTGTATCTCTTAATATTTTATCGTTCGTCGTAAAATCGAATTTTATAGTTCGTCATAAAATCTGCTCTTAGATCATTTCTGTATCTCATATAGAAAAGAGAAAACTCCTACCAAATTTGGCGACAATAGGAGCTATAGCTTGGAAATTGAAAATTTTAATAGTTAACACCCACCCCCGCAAACCCTTGTAAGGTTAGCTATCGTAAAATTCGTTCGTATATTATTTCTCCATGTCTCACAGAAAATTTCTACCCAATCAGGAGCCTATAGAGCTATAGTTTAAAATCGGGAATTTTTCATTGTTAACGCCCCCGCAATCTTTATCGGGGCGGGATATCGTAAAATTCGTTCATGAATTATTTCTACATCACATATAGAAGATAGCTATCGAATTTGGAGCATTTAGGACCTATAGCTTGGAAATTTAAAATTTTCATTGTTAACCCCTACCCCGCAATCTTTATTGGGGATCATAAAATCCGCTCATAGATCATTTGTACATCACATATAGGAGATTCCTACTAAATTTAGAGTAGATAGGAGCTATAGGTTAAAAATGGGAATTTTTCATTGTCAACGCCCCCGCAGCCCCCCTTGTGGGTGGAATTTCGTGAAATCCGTTCTTAGCTGACCTCTACTTGGCAAAAGGAATATTCCTGCCAAATTTCAAGTCTCTAGGTCTTATAGTTCCAGAGATATCGTGATGAGTGACTATCTATATCTATAGAAAGTCTCCTATATATATATATATATATATATATATAGATATATATATATATATATATATATATATATATATATATATATATAATTAAACTATAGATTGCCAGAAATCGTATAGTTTGCGCCCTCTTCATGTTGCTCGAAAATCCAACTCTCGCGGTTGATATGATAAAAAATATATATTTAATGCTTTTTACACATTGATATAACATCTTTTAAGGGCGGGGTAAGGGTTTTCACTTTCGAAAAATCGGTTTTTTTTTTTGTTTTATCTTATTGTTTAACATTTCAAGAATATGCCCTCAAAATTTTAATCCGATCTAAGCAATATTCTTTAAGTTATTGTTTAATTAGTCTCGGGGCTTTTAACGCTCTAACTCTAACAGCTACGGGCGGTTGGGATTGCAATGCAGCTGCTCAGTGTGATGGTTCAATCGAGTTCAAGAGCTGTAAAAAAGAAGGACTTGGCTTCCAAATCCAAGTCAAATGTACAAATTGTGATCCACGCTTTATACCGTCGAGTGAGAAAACTGGTCATCGCTATGAAATCAACACTCGTTTTGCCTTTGTAATGCGTACATTAGGTTTGGGTTTAGCAGGCTGCAATAAATTTTGCGGGCTCATGGACATAGCAAGTAGTTTTCTATCAAAACAATCTTATTTGGATCTCATGAAATCTATTTGCTGCAGCATCGAAACGACTGCTGAGAAATTTCTTGTCTCTGCCGCAGACGAAGAAAAACAGCTAACACGTGCAAATTCGGAGTCAGACACTTTGACCGTTTCTGGTGACGGCACGTGGCAGAAGCAAGGCTTTAGCTCTTCCTTTGGCGTCACTTCCTTGATTGGATATTGGTCTGGAAAAGTTATCGATATTTTCGTAAGTAGTTCGCACTGCCAGGCTTGCAAATTATGGAGAAATCAATTAAATACTGATGAATTTCAAGATTGGTACGAAGAACATGTTGGAAAAGATGAATGCCAAGCAAATCACACCGGACCATCAGGTAAGAAAAATTTTTTTTCTTCACTTTTTTGCTTCATAAACTTTAAACGCGTTTTTCTCAAAACTACTTTTTCAAAGTCCGTGTTCACATTTTGTACACATTTTCTTCATATAAAATACCTCCCCCCTACGTTTAGTAAAAATTTTTTTTTTAACATTAAGGGTGTTTCCCACCCACAAAATGGCGGAAATTTTAGTCGAAAATAACGGTTTACACTTTAGATGGCCGCCAAAAATTTTTAAATTAAAAAAAAAATAATCAGAGAACGTTAGGGGGAAGATTTGTTTATAATTTAACTAAATTTTTATGGTTTTTCATTTTCAGATAATTTCCGGCCGAGTTACACTGAACACCGCAAATTGTTTTTTTTTCAAGACGTCCTGGGGGAAGCTCTGTCACGGGCTAATGGTTTAATATTTTTGCATGAAAAATTTACAGAACATAGTCAAAACTATGCTCAATATTGTATAGAAGGTTTGAATAAAATTGCTCAATCGATATTTGAGATAAAAAATCACAAAAAAAGTGTTTTTTTTTTACGCTGAAACCCTTACCTCTCCCTTAACACTGCTACAATAATGATAGCCCATTTTAACACCACTTTCTTACAGAGTGAAATGAAACTAATAAACATAAGATAAACTCCATTTGAATAATAAAACAACAAATAATGTTTGTAATTTAAGTAATTTTATTACATTCAAGTCATACCTAAAGCTAAGGCAAACACGGAGGTAAATCATCTAATATCACCGTCGTCTCCGTGAATTTAATTTACGCCTGTATTTGTATGTGACTTTATATTTCCCATTAGCTGGATAAACTGACCTAATTCTCTGTACATCAAACAGGATGTTGATTTACTTCGTGTTTTGCCACGCTTTTTTTCCATCTGTTTTTCTTTAAATTAATAACAAATACACAACTTAATAATTTACATTTATACATCTCAAAAATTATGTGTATATTATTTGCACAAAATAAAAAAAAAAAAAATAAATTATCTTATGAGCTAGAAAAGAAATGATTTAGTTGTAATTATAGGAAATTTTTCATTAATTAAAAAAAATGATGTATTAATTTCTAATAGGCGGTGGCTTGGCTATAGATGCAAATACATGTATTTCAACTTTCAATCAAGCTTAGTACTCCTCGGCGTCTATATCTGTTTATCAATCAGGAAGGTTATAAATTTCTCAATGAATTATGCACAGCTCCACACACACATACATACATATATATATATATATATATATATATATATATATATATAGATGTATACATTCATCGTATATACTGCAATGCACTTTTGCTATTGAATTTTTTATTTTCATCATATTCGGAAAGCTTTCAATACCATTTATATATTTATAATAGTCTCTATATATTTCAAGCTATAAATTTTTTTCTATTTCGTTTTTGTATTTAAGTCTGGATTCAGGTGATTCTTATTTCATTTTAAAATTAGTTAATCTTATCGCAAAAATGTAATCAAGGCTTACAAAACAATAAGTACAATCTATTTAAAATCATAGTTTTATCTCCCAATAAAAAATTACAACTATTAGAAGTTATTATTATTTAAAGTGTAATCGAATTTTTATCTGATTCAGATGTCTTGAGACCTCATATAGTTATCTCTACCATTTTCAAAAAAATGTATTTAAGTTTTTAGAAGATTTAAACCAAATCGGCTCAATAGATTTTAAGAAAACTTAAATATAATTTTTTTTTAATCAATTTCAACTTACTATTTTATTTATTTCTAATTTTATCCATTGTTTGCTCTATTTACTATTAATTCTATCTTTATACAGATATTCGTTTACAGTAGAGGGTTCAACATTTGTAAAAATTATTTTGTATCTAAGAAAATGATATCAAGAAATCGGAAAAAAAATCTTTCACAAAACAATTAATTTTTAACTTCCCGCTAAGAAAATCAAAGATTTTCAAAAATCGGGAAGTTATTGTTTTCACCCCGTTTTGCAAAAATCGAGTTTTCATCAGATCTCGACGTTTGAAGGTCATAGGAAGCTGCCCTGACTATCCCCGCGAGGTTGTCACGGTGTCTGTATGTATGTGTGTGTGTGTGTGTGTGTGTGTGTGTGTGTGTGTGTGTGTGTGTGTGTGTGTGTGTGTGTGTGTGTGTTTTTTTTTTTTTTTATCTTAGGGGGGGGAATCCTTCTTACGGATTCTAGGAATAGCTGTTCGGCCTGGATATGTGGCGACTCGACGCAGCGTCATACTAAAACTCGACGCTAACGCCCCTACCCACTAAACCCTAAACCCCTTTTCTTCTTTCCTCTAATCCCTCATGGAAACCGCCGTCAGGCATTACTTCGTGAGGGGAGGATCTAGCTACTGCTATTCCTTCTGGTGGCTAAGGTGTTATTTTTTCTTCCTTCTAGTTTCTGTCATTTGCCCTTTTTCTTTCAATGGAACGCAGCTCTGTAAGCACTTCGGTAGTAAACGTGCTTGTGGCGTTCCAGGCAGCTTCGGATGACAGCATTTCTTCTACTATTGACTCTGGTGTGATTTTCTTGTTCAGGATCTTCTCTAACTCATCACGCTGTGGGTTAAAACGAGGGCACTCAAAGAAAACGTGCTCCGCATTTTCAGCAACTCTTGGGCAAGACGGACACTCTGGGCAATCATCGTGCTTAAAGCGATAAAGGTACTCCCGGAAACAGCCGTGTCCTGACAACATCTGGGTCAGATAGTAGTTGGCCTCGCCGTGATTCCGGTTAAGCCAAACGTCAATCCTTGGTATGAGACGGTGTGTCCATCTCCCTGTTGTCGCGGCGTCCCACTGCGATTGCCATCGCGCGATGCTGTTCTGCCGTTCTTTAGCTCTGAGTTCCTCGGCACTTTGTGCGGTTGTCCTCTTTCGTTGGTAAAGGTTACGCCTTTCCTCAGCTAGGACTCTGAGCGGCAAAGTTCCGGAAATGACACACACTGCTTCCTCTGATATTGTTCGAAAGGCGCTGGCTACTCTTAGCGCGCTCAGTCGGTAAACTGGACATGCTTTCCTCCATGATTCTTGGATCTCAAGTGCGTCGGCCCAAATGGATATACCATATGTGAGGACCGATGTAACTACTGATGATAGCAATGACCTCCTTGTCTGCTTCGGGCCACCGATGTTGGGCATCAATCGTACTAGGTTGGCTACTACTGCTGATGCTTTGGTGGTCACGTGTTCAACTTGTTGTTTAAAGTTAAGTCGGGCATCGAGCATCACTCCCAGATATCGAATGAATGGTTGGGATGTGATTTCTTGGTCTCCGACGTTTAGGTTGATCGTTTCCACCACTTTTCTGCTAGTGATAAGTACAGCCTCGGTCTTCTGTTTAGCCAGTTGTAAATTTACTGTGTCCATCCACTGGTTAATTCGCTCAAAGGTGATAGCGAACATATGTTTTATCTCATCAAGATGCTTGGCGACTATTACTACGGCTACGTCGTCCGCGTACGCTACCAGTTTGACGTTTCTTGGTAGTTTCAGTCTCAGCAATCCGTTGTACAAGACATTCCAGAGAAGTGGACCGAGAACAGAACCCTGCGGTACACCTCCAGTAACATCATACTCCTTTGGACCATTCTTCGTGTCATATCTCAGGACTCTATCTGTGAAGTAGCTAGCGACTATCCTTCGTAGGTATCCTGATACGTTCATCTCTTGAAGGGCTTGCATGATGCAATCTTAGTTGGCGGAGTTAAAGGCATTTTTGATGTCTAGGGTTGCCACCAGACAATATTTCTTCGTTCCACCCTTCCATCTGGTACCGGCGATTGCGTCTTTGGCTATACCGACAACCAGGTTGATCGCGTCCAGGGTTGATCGTCCTTTCCGAAATCCGTGCTGATTGTCTGCCAAGAGTGGATCGACAACTGCTTCTATCCTTTGGTGGATTATACGTTCTAGTATCTTACCGGCTGTATCCAGCATGCAGAGTGGACGATAAGATGACGGTTCTTCCGGTGGCTTTTTCCCTTTAGGAAGTAGTACCAGCCGTTGTTGTTTCCACTTCCGAGGAAAAATCCCTTCCTTCAAGCAGATGTTGTAGACGTCGAGGAATAACGCTGGCGCTGCTTTAATAGATGTTTTCAAGGCAATATTAGGGATTCCGTCCAATCCCGGCGCTTTATTATTCCCGACGTGGTTACAAGCTTCCATCAGTTCTTCTTTCGTCACAGGTGGGATATCATTCAGTTCGTCTTGTGTCAACAGGTAGTTGAAAACGCGCTGTCGTGGAAACAGTGCAGTCACGATCTTCTGTAAGAGTTGAGGACACGTAGGAGACGGCATTGGCTGATATTTCAGGTGTGCCATGACTACCTTGTAAGGTCTGCCCCACAAGTCTTTGTCCACCTCGTTGATTAGCTCTTTCCAGCAGTTCTTCTTGCTATCCTTGATGGCTTTGTTTAAATGTCGACGAGCTTTCTTGTATTCTGCGACTAGTTCCGCTGAGTCAGGCCGCCGATAACCACGCTGAGATATTCTTCTTTTCTTGAGACACTCTTTCCGTAGAAAGCTGATGTGTTCGTTCCACCAGTGCACCGAAGGTCTTTGGTTCATGCCCCGTTTACGGGGCATGCAGGTGTCGCAAGCCTGGGTCACTCTCTTCATCAAGTCCTTGGTCATTTCTTCTGCAGATCCAGTAGTAAGCGGTTCACTATTTAGGGCAGCTACTAGAGCACCTGGGTCAAAGGATTTCACCTTCCACCCAACGATGTCAAGTTTCTTAGCCGGTCTTCTAGGATTCTGGTCCTTTGATACTTCCCAGAGAATCGCATTGTGATCGCTGGCCGTGTAGATCTCCATCACCTTCCAGTCGTAGTTTCCTCTGATGAGGCTGCTGCTGACAAAAGTAAGATCCACAATAGAACTTGCGTCTCCTTTAGTGTACGTCGGCGCATCGCCGCTGTTTAACAATACTACATCTAACGTTAAAAAAGCTTCCAGTAGTTCTTGACCTCGAGCGTTGGTGTGTTTGCTGCCCCATTCCACTGCCCAGGCGTTGAAGTCTCCAGCTATTGCCACTGGGTAGTACTGCTTCGCGTCCTCCGTCAGTCGATCCAGAAAGTCCATGAATTCAACAATAGTGAGGCTAGGTGGTGTGTAGCAGCTGTAAAAGCGGATGCCATCTACCGATGCTGCTACAAAGCCGGCGCTGCCATTGTTAACGACACTCTGGAAGGGGAGCTTGCGACAGGACCATATGACAGCTTTTTTGGTGCAGTCAGTTTCCCATGGTTGGCCGCCGAGGTGTTTATACGGTTCCGATATAAGCACAAGGTCAAGCTTCTGTTCACGTACTGTCTGCATGAGCAAATCATGTGCCGCTTCACAGTGATTGATGTTTAGCTGCAGTATTCTCATTTTCGTTTATCAGTTATCTTCTTGAGTGCCTCTTGGTATACTGGGCATCTGCTTGTGCCGGCATGATGGGCGTTATTCTCTGTACCGGATTGATCCGCACACAGTGCGCATTTAGCAGGCTTATTACATTCGGCGATTTTGTGTCCCTCTTCTCCACATTTAATGCAAAGTTTGGAGCGGTCGACTTGACTTGTGCACTGAACCGCACGGTGTCCAAAATGCCAGCATTTATAACATCGGACTGGTCTTAGTACTGTTCTAATACGACAATTGGTCCAGCCGATCCTAATCTTACCGTGTTCTCCTACCACTTTCTGCGCTACCGTTGCTGCCAGAGTCACCGACGCAATTTGTGTTCTGCTACGTAAGACCTTACGAATTTTAATGGCCTCTACTGTTATACCACAATCGTTTCCAGCTGCCTCTTGTAAAGCTGTTAGAATGTCATCTTTAGTTGTAGTATCGTCAATATCGCGAATTTCCAGGTCTTCTTCAGGTCCTGTACTAATGACATTTGCGTCCTCCTTAAGTATTCCCGCGATAGTCTTCTGCAGGTCTTTACCTCTATCACTACTGCCTTTCGACAGCGTGATGAGAATGTTCCCTGTCGCGGTCCTGCGTATCTTCTCGACTGTGTTGCGGACCTGATCTGGGCGAACGTCCGCCTTGATCCGTGTAAGTATTTCAGAATACTTATCTTTGTTCGCTGGACGGATAATAAGTGCCTCCGGTATCGTTAATGTTCTTCTTGGCTTCTGGTTCGGCTTCGGTGGAGGCACCAGAGGTTTTTCTGGGAGCAGTTTCTTGCGCTCCTTCTTCTTGTCCTTTCTGGACTGCACCTTTTCCCAGCCTGGCTTCTTGTTCTGTTCACAAGAGTTTTGTGGAAGATCCTTAACCACTTCCTGCTTCTTGATGGGATGACCAGGTCCAACGTCTTTCAGCTTCTTGGGAGTATGAAAAGCTCCGCCTTCGGGAGAACGAATTTTTCTTTTCAACTTCCTCAGGATGCGGCCGTCTTGGTCAAAGGATTCAGTCTCTGCCGTTGTGATAGTTTCACTTTCTTCTTCAGCGACTGATTCTCCGTCACCTTCGGCTCCAGTGTCCATCGCTTCTTCAACAACCACTTGACTGTTTCTCTCCGATGTAGCACAAGGGGTGCGGTGTAATGATGAGCGCCATTCTTCGTCCAGTTTCTTGAATCTTCCAAGAGCATTGACTACACCGGTTGTCTTGGTCTTTATCTCCTTGTGGATATTGACCTTAGTATGGACAAACTCTTGCAGCTCAATGGTCAGCTTCTCAAGGCGCTCTAACGCTTGCGTTCTCTTCATGTCAGTGCTTGCTTCAATCGCTGCTTGTTGAGCATGAAGCCCGTTTCTATTCATGTTTGTTTCCTGTAACGTACTCATACTTTTTGATTTACCAGCGCATCGTACGGAGTGGAGCGGGTCGCCATAACTAGGAACGGGTGTACCCTCGGAGATAGTACTCCTACCCCAGTTCCCTGAGGCCTAGCCGACACTTAGCCAGTCCCGGAATACACGGACGGACTAGACTCGCTCGGAGCGGTGAAGATTCCGATCTCTAACACTCACTGCGTACTTCCTGATCAAGGCCCGAAGTGGCTGGCTCCTGATCCACTGCTGCAACTTTCACCTCGGCAGAGCAAGCTCACATCAGCCGTGGCCTGCATCGTCGGAAACTACGATACAGGTTCCGGACACTCCCAGTGAGTTACAGCAGGAACCAATCGTCTTGCTAGGTCAGTTAGTGTGACCAACCCATTAAAGGGGAGTTTTGTCCACGGGAGCTTATTTTGTTTGGTTATTTTGCTTGGCTCCTACCCGCTGTACCTCATCAACTAAGAGATTAAGTGTCATCCAAGGACAGCGAGCGTTCTCCCATCCGCTCGGGGAGACGCGCCCGGTAGCAGTATCTCTTCTGCCCCGAGTGTGTGTGTGTGTGTGTGTGTGTGTGTGTGTGTGTGTGTGTGTGTGTGTGTGTGTGTGTGTGAAAGTATGTGAACCGCTTATAACTTTTGAACGGCTTGACCGATTTCATCGCGGTTGGTGCCATTTGAAAGGGCTTGACCAAACTTAGATTTTGAAAACTATTTGGACCGATTCAGATCAATAGATTTTGAGAAATCGTAAAAAAACTGAAAAAAAAATATTTTTCAAATGTGGTTTTTTTGGAATAACTTTTAAACGGCTTAAAGGTTCAATTCAAAAAACTAATCAGCTCTTAACCTCAAAAAACCACGACGATCGCCACCAGCCCGGTCAAAATCGGTTGATTCGTTCGAGAGATATCGTGAACGAAAGAAAACTGAAAAAAGTGTTTTTTCGGAATAACTCCAAAATTCCTAGCGCGATCAATTCAAAGTTTAAGATTCTTCGTGAGGCTTGAAAAACTGCGTCGAATGCTTCTAACCGCGTAAAAATCGGTTTATTCATTCAAAAGTTATTACGGTTTAAAAATTTAAAAAATAGTGTCTTATCAAATCTCTATCAGACTTTTGAGCTCGAAGAGCTTTAAAGCATAGGAAAGCAATCTCTTTGAGCTCGAAGAGCTCAAAAACGTCATTGGTGCAATTTTAAGCGCCTAAGTATGGAATTAGCGGGAAGTTGCAGGGATGGCCTTCAGGGTCAACCGTTTTCCTAATTTTTTATTATTTTTAATTGGATTGAAACTACCATTTAGCTAAAATTGATTTAAAATCAACCACTTGAAATTTCATTGATTTGATTTTTTGGAAAGATGTGCAATCATCATGCAAGTAATTATTCTTCTCCACTTACCTCAATAGAAAATAATATTCCAGTTCATTCAGAAATAGATACAAAGAACAATTGGAAAAATAGTAAAATGGAAAAATGTGAAAGTTACTTTATGAAGATATATGTGTTTAAGTGTAATAAAAAATAATTTGACAATATATATTTATATATTTTATTTGAAAATAATAAATTAAAGTACGGAATGATAAAAAACAAAAACGGAAAAATAGAGGTGGCCTCAAGGAGAGTATACTTCTCTTTCTCTTGACGACTTTCCCATGGCATAAACAAAACGCAACCGCCAATTCCGAAGATGAAATATTATAAGTAATAACATATATCTATAGATGGGTAGAAGGTTGCTCCGGTTCGAGCGTCGAGCGGGATAATAACATAGTACTAAACTACGTCCGATACACCACGTACCAATATATAATTGTATAATTATTATTAATGATATCGAAGCCCTTACGTTTAAGCGTGTAAGCCGACATTTTTACTTTATTCTAACGTCATCTTTTGCGTACTGATATGTACCAATACCTTCTAATTGATGTACGTCTTTGCGCGTACCTCGTTAACTCGATCGAAAAAAATTTTTATATTAAAAACATCTTTTAAAAATTGATCTAAATACTTTTATCGTAATAAATTATTCAAATTATAATACAATGAAACAGGATTAATTATTACCATAATTCATAGGTATTATCGCTAATGTTAACAAAAATAATTGAAGATATCAATACACTTAGTTAAAAATCATGAGTAATCAGTAATTGGCCGTTAAAGTTCAGAGAAAACTTTCTCCAAACGCGAAGCCATCTAATCTGAAATTTTTTCTAAAGAAATATTTCACATACTAGCTAATATAGTAGCTAATTTTAAATGACTAGATTTTTGTATGACAACAAGGGACTGTTAGAAACCTTTTGTAGTTTAAAAAAAAGAAAATTGAATTTCCTAAAACTTTATCTTTTTAAAAATTTTCCTAAGCCTAATGGTTTCCGTGTGTATCACCCTTTGTGTACAATGACCTAAGAAAAATTTTTTCATTAGTATGGTTTCAATTTTTTAAATAATCAGAGTAACTTCCAAAATAATCTTAAGTAAGTAATTTAAACTAATTCAATTGGAAATTCAATTTAATACAATTTTTATGTCTTTAAAAAATCGTCTAATGTCAATAGTTGTTGAGTTATCATCTTTTTTATAAGAATAATAATCAAAAAATTTTTTTGTTTATTATATACTTTTAATTTTTACAATAGCTTCAAGTTTATGATCATGATGGAGGTAAAATCTCTTTTGGGATAAATAGTCTTGAGTCGAGACAACATAATACATTTGCGATAACTTTTTGCCAAGAAAAATTTACATTCGCAAAAATATTGATAATTTGTCAATAAATTATTTGGGGTGGCAAAATATATCATGTTTGTTGAATTGGACGACAATATTGTCTTTAGTGGCACTTCTTTAATAGGACTGTCATGGTCGATGAAAAATTATAAAATTTATTCTGCTCTCTCCTGTTCTTCATAAAATGTTAAAAAAAGATCTGTTACTTCAAAAAAGTTTACCTATCATTTGATACAATCTAAATTCGCGATATCTTGTGTTAAAGTGAATTTGTAAGAAATTCTCAAGTTGCTAACAATAATTTGTAAATTTCGACATACTATTGATACATAATGAATAAAATTGTTCTCCAATTATCAAGTTGTCAATGAAAAATGATATAAAAAGATTGACCGATGCGTAATGTCGCGGGTTGATGTGCCAGTACAGGCGGTTGTCACTGAACTGTTTAGGAATATTAATAGCTTATTAACATAAGAGCACAGTGGCAAAACGTGTCCGCGTTGATCGTGATGATGTTATTGATTGCGTTTCTCAACAATATGTACATGTACTATAAAAGTCTTTATGGTGTACATGAAAAATTAACAATGAGAATAGAAAATGACTGAAGAGAACAAGAATGAGATAAAAGAGACAAATGATAAAAAATAATAATAAAAGCTACAAAAACAAAAATAACAACAACATTATCAACATTAACAACAAGTATATAAGAAAGTGTTGTACATTAAAATTGAAAAATATAATAATGCAAAAGAAAGGATGGTGGAATGAAGAGATGGAAGGAATGGAGAAAGACACGACTCCATTGTGAAACTTCTTTTGTATTTCAACAGTACCTACATTCCGATCTGATGAATAATAAAACGATTTATGCTTCGTGATTTGCATTGCACAAAAAAAAAAACTAACCGTAGTATAAACACCAAATAATGAAAAATAGCTATGATTAGTGTATGAGAGAGTGACAGATTGCACCAAGATTATTGATAGTCACCTTCGTTTGAGGATAAACGATTTAATTGTCGTGAATTGTCAATGCTTTACACACAATGGGCGTGTGTTATAAAAGCCGAGTAATATCGACAAACACGTTGATACAAAGGGTATAAAATTTTCCGGCAGTGATTGCCTCACGTCTCACATCTGGCTGGCATTACATAAAGATCGACCACGCGCAATAATCAAAGACGATTCCTTATAAAACAGAAGGAGAAGAGACATACGTCTGCGCTTACGTCTTGGATTATTTTGATACTGTTGCATCTACAGATTTATACATATATAGATATATAATAGCTGTACGTATGCATATGTATGTATATATTCTTAGTCGTCGAGCGCCATCATATGATCGCTTGCAATTATATGCTGAATCTTTAATAACTCTTGAAACCTAGAATTAGTTGAATGCCATTCAGAACTATCACTCTCTGAATGTAATGCGCCAAATCGCGTTTAAAATAATGTGTGTGTGTGTGTGTGTGTGTGTGTGTGTTTCATGCACACATTCATTGCAGAAAATCATTTGCCTTTCATTTCCTTTATTCTCGTATGTGGATGTTTTTTTTACAGGCCTTTTTGTTTGTCATCGTATGATGCATAAGTCAATAACGAAACGACGAAATAAAAATTTAGAGAAAAATGTTTGACCTTTATTGAAGATTTAAATTTACATTATGTGGTCGTATATTTTCAGTACCAATCGACTGTCCATGCATGAGATTCCGTTTGAATGTTTTATAAATAAATGATTTTATCGATTTGCAGAATTCTTAGGTCGATTGTAGACAGGAACTAGTTTAGAGATGATTTTATTTTTTTAAATGGCAAATGGGTAAGGGCAGAAATATTTATTATGATACTGTATTTTTAGCGTTTTGATATAATTCTTCGTCAATAAATCACAACGTCTAAGTAGGCGCCCTGCGAAATGGCATAAACATACGCTTCGGAATTATTCTTAGCAAGCGTATATAAGCTTTGCTTTTTCACTGGGGCATTATAAGTTAGACTTGCTCAGATGCGATTATGATTGACGATATTGTATAAAGCTTAATATGGTAGTGCAATGAACCTCTTTTTACTTTTCTCTACATGATTATTTAGCAGGTTTGACCGGTTGAAAAAATTAAGACGTGGTGATTTTTTTATGTGCTTAGGAGTCAAATACAGTTGATCTTATGATTCTCAACGAAATAATATTCAATTAAATTCGAAAAAATGTTCAGTTGTTTTAAATGTTCTCAACTTAAAAGAATCAGAAAAGAAAAATTATTTATTTTTTCAGTGTGTATTATTTTTTATCAGACTATCGAAAAACTCCAATTTTCATGATTATTAAACAATTTTTCATATGATTACTTTAATCGATTTTATTTTGTGCATGTTTCAGAATATACAACGTAAGCAGGGTACAAAAGACGTATTCAGAAATTTAAAAAAGAAAGTAAGTATATATCAATACTTTTCACTGATAATTGCACGCGTCATACCTTGAAAGTGTTTGAGGTGGTGATCTACTCGCAACACGCGACGGCCAAGCAATTTTTTGATATTGAAATATCTCTACCACATACTGTACTTACAGAATAAACACAGAAAAAAAAATTAACTTGAATCAAAAGAAAAATTCTTGAACCAAAGAAATACTTTTGAAAAGTTGCATGGTTTGAATCAAGACGAAAAATTCTTGAATCAAGTTAAATTTACTTCATTTAACTTAGAAAAATTTCGTAGTTTAAGAATTTTTCTACTCAAACTATGAAGATAAAGTTCTTCAAAATTATTTTTTTGATTCAAGATAATTTTTTTTTCTGTCTTGAACACTTTTTGTATGTGGTCATGATAATTCCCGATAAGTTTATGTGTCGAAACGAGATTTTTTTAACAGCTTTAGAGTTACAGCGAGTGAAATCAAAAAATGTTTGTTGTTTACTTAAAAACTAAGAATTTTTATAAAATATGAAACATTGAGTATTTTATATAGAGGCTTCTAACAATGCTATTAAGAAAAACTATGAAGAAAATTTGCCATTTCTGTATCTACAATCACAATAAATATTTTTTCTTGACCCCCAACCCGAAAATACGAACTTTCGGGCCACGTTTGTAATACCTATATTCACAAGCACGCTGTATGTAATATTCATTTGCTTATCAAACTTTTTGTGGTTACAGAAGTGTTAATGATTATATACGTTAATACAGTAGAATCTCGTTAAGTCGAACCTCGATAAGTCGAAAACCTCCTTAACTCGAAGAAATGTTTCATCCCCTTCCCTCCAAGCCCCAAAACCTCCGTTGCTCGAAATTTTTAACCTTTATAAGTCGAAATGATAGTGAGTCCCTACAAGTTATTTATGTACATATTTTCCCTCCATATATATATATATATAGATTAATTTCTTGACTTAGTTCGAGATTTAGGCTCTTGAGTCAAGTTAATTTTTTTATCATTGCACCATTGTTTCTTAGGAATAGATAATGAATAGAATTACCCAAATTTATGACTCACGTTAATACGAATTAAAATTTTAAAACTTGAATTTTTATTTATTTTACCCCTCTACCTCAAAATTTATAAAAATGAATCTCAACCTCTTTATGTCGAATCAAAATCCGCCTAAGTCGAAATCCTCTATAACTCGAAAACTCTATAACTCGAATTTTTTTGCCTCTCCCTTAGAGTTCGAGTTATAGAGGTTCTACTGTATATTCAAACTATTTAATAAAAATTCCATTATGTTTGGCAATTAATAATTTATTTTCGTTTATTTATTTATTTATGTGTTTTTATTCTTAATTTTTAGTTTCAGGATTTAATTATCGTGCAATTAATTGTATCTTATTTATAATATATTTTTTAAGCCCACACCGACCAGCAAAACCTCGGCTTCGCCTTGGCTCTGCAAAAATCGCCCCGCCTCCCCACCCCCGCTCGTGTTTCCGTTTTTTCGGATGGGGATCAAGAAAAATAGTAGACAACCCATGGCCAAAAAGTTGGATGCTTTAACGCATGAAATATACTATAAAAATAGGGTACTGAAATTTTTGAACAGAAGCTCACAAAAGTAATTCTGAGAGCGTGCATTCGAGTAAGAACTAAAATTGAGATAATCTGTCTTCAAATTAAAATCAAAATAATTTTTTTATGTTATCATAAATTATTTGAGTCGAATTCTGCAAAGAAATTGTTTAAAAGCATCTTATATATTGGACAAAACAAAAAGAATCATTGGTCAACATCTTTCAGAAATCAAAATCATGTTTGCCAGAAAATTTGACCCTTATTTTTTCACTGAAACCAACAGTTTTAGTGTAATACACAAAATTCAATCAAATTTTTGAAAGATTGAGTTTTGATGGTGAATAACTTTTGAACGCGTGGACTAATCAGAAAATGTTTTCAGTCCTTTTTTGTAAAACGTTTAATTTTCTACAAAGACTTTGACAGCGATTCATTAGTAAATTTGTCGTTTAAGCGGTATAAAAATCAGAAGAAGCAAAAATAATTTTTTTGTAATACCAACCGCGAAACTTGGATTTTCGAGCTATAGTTAGGAGGAGTAAAATGAATAATATCTGGCCATCTATAGTTGAGTCTACTTTTCATGCACACGTATCGATAAGTGACATCTCTCTTTCAATCTGTCTCTACATTCCCGCATGGATGCTAAAAAGTACTATAGGATATTTAGTTTCGTATATTTATACAGTTGTCCGCCAGGGAGAGTATAAATCGAAAAAAAAAATCTTGGCGACAAGTCGATTCTTGTAAACAATTTTACTAATATTTTAGTTTGTCATTTATTTACGTGTGACAGTTCATAAATGAATAACATTTTATTTTCATCCTCTCAAATCCGAGTTTCGCCGTTGCTATTACAAAAAATTTTGTTCGATACAAATCCACAAAGGTTGGCATTTTGGTAATAAACTTGAAGTGATGACACTCGTCTGAGATTATGAATACATTCTCAACAAAACCTCGTACGTTTTATCCGGTCTCGCTTCACTCGACCGATAACAACGTACTCGGTTTTGTTGAGAATGCAGCCATAATCTCAGCCTCGTGACGTCATTTCAAGCTTACCAAAATACCTACCTTTGCGCATACGTATCGAAAATAACTATTTCCCATGTTATTCTTATGGAAATTGAAAAATGCGATGAGGACTATCTTAATATTAATATTAAGAGCTCAAATTTTAACTGGTGTCTTTTTACACCTTAATAAAACTTTTGAGCCTGTTTGGAAGAAAAAAAATTATTCTTATTTTTTGAATCACCCTAATATATATAAATATGAATATAAACATTTACACTCTTATATGCTATGTTTTTAGTTTAAAGTAATTTTATTTAAACCTAATTACTGATCACTACTCATCATATATTTTATGACAGTATCAATCATGTAACCTTTTATCTTCAAATTCAATACAAAATCTTCAATAATTTTAAAATTAAATTTTTTGTAAATTTTGAACTGCAATACCTTTCGAATGAATCAACTGATTATGAGGTAGTTTGCAGCATTCAACATATTTCATTAAGATCAAAAATATAACATTCTATTTAAAAAACGATCTGACGCAGAGTTTCGGTATTATGTAAGAAGAATAGATTTTTTGCAGCATTGAACGTGGTTTTTTTTTTTTAGCAAGTTGATTCCATTATGGTATCGATCGGTAAAACAGCTTAAAAGTGTTAAAAAAAAAATAATTTCTCGAAAATTTTATTTTTGAACTGAAATAATATACTACATATTGCTGAAATTCTTGGTTATAAGTTCAATAAGTATGGAATGTATTGCTGAAATACTTTGAAAACCATTTTTGTAAATATCTGTGTTTTGCAGTTGAACATGAAACTGCTCTAGAATTTCTATTCAGCTTTTTTTCTAGGAAATTCGCAATACTTTTAAGAATCTTTTAAAATGATGAAATTTTTTTTTTTATTAAACCAACAATTTGTTAGTTAGGTTATGGAATAAACTAACGATAAATATTGGACGTATTTATTTTTATTTTTTTATGTTTGCATAGACAACATAAATATTTATCCACCTGTTTTAGAACAACACATGTAAAACAGTTGCTTTAAGTAACTACCCTTCTTCATACGAACTGCATATTCGCTATAGCTTACCAACCCACTGCTTATTTCTGCCATATGATATTTTTTCTTTTGGAAGCTAATTTAATTGAAACAACTTGTTCTAGTAATTCTTGATCTCACTTCCCTCTATTTTTATTGCTCTACACGAAAAAAAGTCATTCTAATTTTGAATCACGGTGATGTAATTTTATGCTCACTGGTATAGTAAGTACTGTGTCTTATTAGTATAGTAAGTGTATAAAATGTAATACATTAGATCTACAAATTTTCTAACTAAAAAATTATCTACCCGCAAATATTTACTGAAATAGTTATTTTTGTCATTTCAATTGCGGAAGTTGGATTTGAGAGAACAGTCAAAAATTTTCAATTACTGTTTATTTTATTTAAAGACACAAGAATTATGTCACACGAGATTAAATAGCGATGTATTAAACGTACGTATATGTTGAAGTTGTTTACAAGATTCAACTGTCGCTAAGATTCTTTTTGCGATTTTTACTTCACCCAGCGGACGTTTGTCGAATTAAAAGATCATTCGACTCATCTGTAACGTATTTTAGCGTAGTCGTGCAGAAATGTAGAGACAGATAGAGAGAGGAAGAGAGAAGTTACTTTTCGATACTAGTGCGAGGTAAATTAACTAAACTATAGATTGCCAGAAATCGTATTCTTTGCGCCCTCTGTATGTTGCTCGAAAATCCAACTTTCGCGGTTGATATGACAAAAATATATTTTAGATTATGTTAAATTATATATTCAAGGATATATTCAAATTCAAAAATACATGCTGGAATAGATGCGTACAATAAATATGTTAAATTCTCCGTACAAAAATGAATCTTAGTTTATAATTCTTTATTTTGTCATTTTAGCTTTACTCATAAATTTTAAGTTTAAAAACTCAACAGTTACGTGGAAGTATTTTCAGAAAGGGGGAAAATTAGTCCTACACGGAAAAAAATTTTCTTTAAAAATTACCGTTAAATTCACTTTAATCGTGGGATGTAATGCGGCCCTTTTATTTATTACCACCCGGGAAAAAATGATCAGACATGAACAGGCATGAGTCTTCAGGTCTGATCAGACATGGTCAGGTCTGAAAGCCCATTGTTACTTTTAATTAATTATTTTGCTTAATTTTATGGATATAGTACTTGATAAAGGCATACGCAATTCTCTGTAATGAATTAAAATAAAAAAAAAAATGATTACATATAATTACACAACTGTAACACCAGCAGTCACCCATCTAACTACTAACCACGCTCAATGCTGTTTAACTTTGGTGATATCCGTGCGCCTTGAAGTTCCCGCCTGCTGTGCTGCTATCTTATGTGACAACAATTCTATGAAGTACATAACGTATCAAATAAGTTTATCATAAATATAATATAAAAATTGATTTTATAATATATTTTGATAGTCCTAATTTATTTATTTAACCGAATCTCATTATAACATCACATTTATTTAAATAATAAAATAAGTAATGATTTTAATATTAGGCAGGAGCAGAGCAGACCAAAACATCCCATAGGAAATGTAACAAATTTTTTATTTCAAAATTATTTAAGCGTAATGATAAAAATAATTTTGCACATTTTGTGATGAACAATAAATTTTTTTCGTCAAAGAAAAAATTTTTATCACATCTCTGACTATGCAAGTCTGATCAGATCTACCCGGAAAAAAATGATCAGATCTGACCATGCCTGTTCATGTATTATCAGGCTTGAAATTAGAACTGCTCATGTCTGTTCATGTATGATCAGGCCTGAAATTAGACATGGTCGTGCCTGTCCATGTCTCAAGCGTTAAATACGCTCACGCCCAATCATATCTATTCATGCCTGTTCATGCTAGGAACGAAATATGCTAAGAAAAAATTTTTGAATATGTTCAGTGTATGTACATTAATTTCGATTAATAAATTTGTAAATTATCAATAAACGGTATATTTTATTATTCAATAAATAAAAGTATTTTGATTATCATTAAAAATCTACCGTAGGGTAAATTTAATTAACTTTTCTAGGCATTGACAGGCCTGAGCATATTTAATGCTTCAAACATGAACAGGCTTGAGCGTATTTCCCGCTTCAGACATGAACAGGCATGGACAGGCCTGATCAGACATGAACAGCCATGAGCGTATTTAGCCCTTCAGACATGAACAGGCATAATCATGTCTAATTTCAGGCCTGATCATACATGAACAGGCATGATCAGGTCTAATTTCAGGCATCATACATGAACAGGCATGGTCAGGTCTGATTCACAGATTCGGTAGAATCTGGCGCCAAGTTCCGTTCAAATCCGTTGTAAACGGAGCGCCAGACTACCGACTATGTTTACTGTAAGCAGAACGGTTTTTTGAGGCTGCGAAATTTTATTTAATTCTACGGTACTTTTTTTACCCAATTTGTTTATCATAACAGTAATTCATAATTTATTTCACCGTATTAATTAATTATATTCACTTATAACAATTTATTTACTTGAAATTATTAAATTTTATCAGCACATACTATAGCTCGCTCACAAATTTCGATCCTGACTTTTTTTTGATGGTGAAAGGTCAGCGCCACAGACTAGATAAAATAAAAATGTGTAGTAATACTCCTATAGATAAGCAACTACAGTTAAAAAAAGTAATTCACAGCTTACATTTACGGCCGCCAGGGTGCACTGGAATTACATCTACATAAACTGTAGCTTCAAGGGGATAGTTTGCAGTAAAAAATGCAGTCAACACGAGATTTAAGTTGTTATCAATTGTAAATTTTCATTATAATTACAAAAAATACTAAAATCCGAACAAAAACAGTTTCACTGTAAAAAAGTCACGCCAAGTCCACGTTCATAAGACTATTAGGAAAAAAAATTTTTTTTTTCTTTACAAAACATACAAAATAAAAATTAAAAATCCAAGTAACCGATATGATTGTTTATGATTTTCGGAAATTAAAAAAAATTTTATTGTAAATTTAAAAATAAAAAAAAAAATTTTAGAACGTACTTGGTGTGCGTCATTATGTATTTCAATTTTTTTAAAGTCCTAGTAAATAGATTTTACGAATTTCATTAAAAGTAAAATATTTTGCAACCACGCACACTAAATACGTTCTAAAATTTTTTTTTTAATTTTTAAATTTACAATAAAATTTTTTTTAATTTCCGAAAATCATAAACAATCATATCGGTTACTTGGATTTTTTAATTTTTTTATTTTGTATGTTTTTGTAAAGAAAAAAAAAATTTTTTTTTTCCTAATAGTCTTATGAACGTGGACTTGGCGCGACTTTTTTACAGTGAAGCTGTTTTTGTTCGGTTATTTTTTCCCGGGGCATTTTTTAAATAAAAATTAGGAAAACGGTTGACCCTAAAGGCCATCCCTGCAACTTCCCGCTAATTCCATACCTGGACGCTTAAAATGGCACTTATGGCGTTTTTGAACTCGTTGAGCTCAAAAATACAATTTATGTGTTGTTTTGAGCTCTCCGAGCTCAAAGAGATAGCTTTTCTATGCTTTTGAGCTCTTCGAGCTCAAAAGTTTGATAAAACACTACTTTTTTGAATTTTCAAACCGCAACAACTTTTGAATGAATGAACCGATTTTTAAGCGGTTGGCGGCATTCAACGCAGTTTCTTAAGGTTCATAAAGAATCTTTAAGTTTGAATTGATCGAATTAGAAATTTCGGAGTAATTCCGAAAAAACACTTTTTTTGGTTTTCTTTCCTTCACGATATTTATCGAACGAAAAAATATATCTCGAACAAATAAATTACGACAAAATTCTTCATTTATTGTACGGTAGACTTTATAAAATTCATCGAAAACCTAATAAAATTTACGGTAAAATTTGTTGAAAAAAAATGAAAATTATCTCACTTAAGTATAATTACCGAAAAATGATTAGGTCGTGTCATCTGTCCTACAATTACCGTGGATTTGACGGTAATTTTTAAAGAAAATTTTTTTCAGTATAGTTCTGTTTTATTCCCCCGGACACTTGGGTCACACAACGGACTCTTTCTATATTAATATAAGTACTCTTTATTTATAGAATTATACGTATATTTGAGTAAAACCATCTTTAATTTTTATGATTCTTACGGAGAGGTTTAGACCTAATTACAAATTATTTTCTATTAGTTTTTGATTAGTATGAACCGACTCTCTCAAGCGTAAGGACGCTTCTCAAAATGCAGTTTTTTAAATAAAGACTAACAATTAATATAAATTGTAAATCACTGTGTTCCATTCAATGAAATCCTATTAAATTACAATTATCTATCTATAATTTCCTACAATATATACATTTGAGGATGTATCAATTGGCACAAAATTTAAATTTTCGGTTACAAATATGACGAAAAATATTATACGTTCTAGCGATGAAAATAGTATATCCCAATCCGCGTATTTGTCACCTTAAACTTTGCCTTCGAAAGCCAATTTTATATGTGGTTTGGAATTTTCTGCTTTTTTCCCTAGGTGTGTAAATTACTATCTTTGTGTTAAGGAATCGGTTATATTTAATGAAATAAATAACAGTTAATATTTCGCAAATTTATCTTTGACGGATAGTTTTGTAGTTTTTCTAAAAATAAATACGATTTTTTTCAGTGTTCAAACTTTCTTTTAAAATCTTAAATAAAACTTTAATTAATTTTTTAAAAATGGCGTTTCGATTTGGAAAAACCACAAGAAATATTCAAACGTTTTTCAGCAATTCGAGTATAATAAAAAGATCAAAAAATCTATTCTATAAAAAAAAAAATTATTTGAAAAAGTTTTTCAAAACTTGTAGACCCAGTCATTAGTTTGAAATTGAGTTCTTCCAGCTCGATTGTCGATAAGAATTTTTATTTTTTCCAAGCTTATTCTAATTCCTTACTCCATTTTTCCCACAAATAATGAAAATTTTTCTTCAACAGCAACTGAAAATTTATTCTATTTTCTTTGAATACAATTAAGAAAAAATAAATTTTACCACCTTCTCCCCTGTATAATTGTTCCGTGAGGATTGGAATTAATTTTTTTCCATGTATTTGACAAATCTAAAAGCCATGTCATTGATATATTAACCGTTTCCAGAACATTTTCAGGCACAATATACAATTTTTTTTGCATCCCTTTGTGAACGGAAAAATAGGCAATCTATACATAGGAAATATTCTGCCTTTTTTTTCATTCAGCAAACCAATGATCACTGTAATTTCAACAAGTGAATAACTTTTGAACATCCTTTAAAATATTAAATTTCACATTACTATAATTTAAAATAAATTATTAATGAAAAACCTTATGTTACTCATAAAAAAGCCTTTCATAACATTGTAATGTCGCATCCTATACTTATCGACAAAAGTAATTGTTAGTTTTTACCTAAAAAGTTTCACAGTAAGTTTTTCCATAAAAAATTACATGATACAAGATTTTTGAGCGATCGGAAATATGACAAACTATAAAATGTGTTAAATATTATTATAAGTTAAGTATTAATATCTTGCTTGTATGTTATGCATATGGATATGTACATGTATATCAATGTATGTATGTTATTTTTGGCCGCAGGTGAGAGACCGATGATTATATCGATCGAGTTTGGGAGCTTGTGAAAAAGGGGGTAATTTCGGATATTGGACGTTATTTCGGGTACACGGTAGCATGATCGCTTACGCTTTAACCCTCACTTTAGTTTGAGTAGAATACATAAAAAGAGTAAAAATTTGTAAGAAAAGAAGATAAGTTAGTATATATTCATCATACATTGCCGGTGGGCACTAGTATTACCTTACCACCTTGATCACAGCCATCGAAAATCCACGGGCCACATTTTCATTCGACATTTTTTGCGTCTAGCCGGTAGTAAATGCCGGGTGTGTCCGCGTTCAAAAAAATCCGCCAGATAATAAAAAAAAATCGGCAGTCTCTTCTAAACCTTTTACTTACATAGTCTCAAGATATATAAGCAAAAATTAAGAAAAAAAATCCAAAGGTATTTTTTTTCACATTTTTGATTAAAAAGAAAAAAAATGAATTGTGGAAATTGCAAGGCATCCATGCAAATGAGTAAATTCGATCGATCTTTCGTGCCGATTAGAATCATACAATTAAGTTTTTTTGGTTACTTTATCTTCATATCGTTTTATTATTATTATATTTCTTTGTTTTATTTTTAATATCGCGTGAGAATTTTTAAGTTAATTCTGGTAAAATAAAGGTAGCAAACTACTGAATTTTTTTTCAAGCATTTAATAAGCAAATTCACCATTTTGATTATCACTAATTTGTCCGTAGTAAAGTAATACCTTTAAAAGTTATACCCTCAGTATCAGAGAGTGCAAAATCCAGTTTAAAGTCACGTGCTAACCGACGTGAATATAATATCCCTTTTGGTTCAGGTGTGTGCGGTGTATGTTCCACTAAGTATCAATGTACAACAAAATATCTGTATACAAATACAAATACACTGACATCCGATATTCACATATATAGATATAAATACAAATGTAGTATAGGTGTACTACATATTCAACCAATCGAAAATAGAAGAGTATGAGAATGCTGTAGGGTAAACGCAACAAGTGGTGGTTTTCACAGGTTTTCCCAGAGATGAAACGTGTGCCGAGGTCGGTGATGGTTCATCCCATCCCACCCTTTCCGCTCTTTCTCCGTCACTCTTTTTCTCCCAATCGTTATGTACGTGTGTTGTATGTACCATTGCTAAGGCAATGCTGCCGTGCTTAGGAAAAAGGCAGTAACGAACAAAAAGCCAAATTAGAGAACAATTAAATTTAAATTGCAGATTATTTATAACTAAATAAATAATATTAATCTTTTATAATTATGATTAAATGACCAATACTATTTTACATGGCTCTATGAAAAGTAATTTTTGTATATTTTTCAAAAGTACTTCATTGGCGGGCCTAAAATAAACGACGTACAGTCTTTTATTGCTGCAAGCAAAACGGCAGTAACTTGAAATTTACTGCTTTTTTACTCTGTAAAACAAGATTACTGCTTTTTTCCGTTTTTTTTTTTTTTTTTTTTGTTAATTATAATATAAATTATTTTGTTCACAAAAGGTGCAGTAATAAGAAATCAATTTTTTTTTTTAACATATTTTATTGTTAAAAAAATAAACACAACTGGGTACAAAAATTCGTATCTTATCACCGTTAAATCACAAAATATAAAATACTAATTGTAACTTTCTAATTTTTTTTACAAATATTTGATACTTATACATTTAAAATACGATCAATACTTTATATAACAACAATTATATTGTTATTTATACAACAGTGAATACAAATATTTAACAACTATTTAGTGTTTTTAATTTTTCGAATTATCAACTAATGAAAAATAACAGTCTTAGAAACTAAACAAAGATTATTTTTAAAAATTTTTGGAAAAAAGAAACGGAGGTTTAATCACATAGAAAACTTTTTAAATAAAATGAAACCTAAACAAACTGTATTTAATAACTGAAAAACAAATGAATTTTAATTTTAAAATTCATAATTATTTTTATAGTAAATTTTGCTAGAAAATTTTATGGTCATCAGGTATCAAAGGACAAATATTTTTTAAAATGGCCCCTTCCTTGGCTTTTCCTACCCCATTTTTTTCACATTGAATCGGATCAGGAATACCTTTTTTGGCAGCTTTAACTTTTAAATAATTATTTAATATTTTAAAATCTCCGTTGTAATCAGTCTTGTATTTTAAATCAGTCGTTCCTCTGTTAACTTCAATTTGTACAATATTTGATAAATATACTTTTTCAGTCTTATCATGATAATAATTTCTATTTTTTACAGAAGTATTATCAAGGAAATAATAAGTCACAAATATCCATAACTTTTATGTTGACTTTATTTCTTGCTCCTTCAACAGTCGAGACGAATTTAGGAAAATCATAAACTTTACCCTTTTTCTTCATCGCAAGTTCTATTTGATGGTGAAATGAGTCTGCTGACATAAATGTGTGTCCTGGTTCAAAGTAATTAACTTCAATTACTTTAGCTTTTATCAAAGAAGAATTTATAATATACGGTAGATAGGAAAAAAAAGCCCAATTTTTATTCTAAGCACAGAAATTATCTAACCATAAGATTATTTTTTCATAATCTTTATGCTGAAGACAAAATTGGTAATAGGTTGAAGTTATTTCTTCTTTGCTTCGCTCTCGTATTCCTTCATGCCATATTACAGCGAAAGGTACAGCATCAACTTGATTTTTACTGACAGGAACGAAAGTTTCATTATATGTTGTCTGCTTGTGAATATGGCTGATTCGAAACATTCAAGACGGGGTAACATAATAATTTTCTGTAAATCAGCTAACATACAAAGTGTTTTGTTATCGTACGACATTTTGGCACAGTCTTGATAGTATTTTCTTGCTTGTTTACTTTTTTTATCATGTAGTTACCACTTTTTACACTCGTCACACGTTGTATCAAGTTCTTTTGAATGATCTGTAAGATAAATTTTGTGAACTTCACAAATCTCACATTCCTCGTGCCCGAGTTTCGTAAAGTGAATGTTTCTTCAGATAAAATCTTTCTATATGATTCATATGAAACACTAAAGTCTGGAAATTCTTCTTTAAAAAAATTATGCATCATGGTAATTGTCAAATCATCAGGTAAATATTTCACGTTTGGTGCATGTTCACGTCTGTAATGTGATATCGTTGGATTGAAACGTTCAATGTGCTGTAATATTTTACATCTATCAATTTTATTTGGTGGAGAAGCTTTACCACGACCATCCAGAGCAGGTTTCAACTGAATATTATCACTTAATGGCACATCAGTGTGGAGTACATTGAAAATTATTTTATCATTTTTTGGATGAAAACCAAGAGTTGTAAAAAAAAACGGCGATCGACGTGGTTTTTCCAGCTTAAGGGCGTATTAGTTTTTGAAGTTAATCGATAAAGCCGTTTAAAAGTTATTCCAAAAAAACCACTTTCAAAAAAAATTTTTTTCTTATTTTTTTTGAGATTTTTCAAAATTTCTCGAAATCTATAGGTCCGAATCGGTTCATATTCACAAGAAATCTAAGTTTGAGGGAACTCTTTAGAACGCCATTTGGTAGGTTTGGATCGGTTTAGTGGTTCAAAAGATATAAGCGAGTCACATAGTCACACACACACACACACACACACACACACACACACACACACACACACACACACACACACACACACACACACACACACACACACACACACACACACACACACACACACACACACACACACACACACACACACACACACACACACACACACACACACACACACACACATACATACATACAGACATAGTGACAACATCGCGGGGGTAGTCAGGGAAGCTTCCTATGACCTTAAAACGTCGAGATCTGATGAAAACTCGATTTTTGCAAAACGGGGTGAAAACAATAACTCCTCGATTTTTGAAAATCTTCGATTTTCTTAGCGGGAAGTTAAAAATGATTACACATAATTGGACGGCTGTAACACCAGCAGTCACCCATCCAACTACTAACCACGCTCAATGTTGTTTAACTTTGGTGATATCCGTGCTCCTTGAAGGTCCCGCCTGCTGTGCAGCTATCTTATGTGACAACAATTCTATGAAGTACATAACGTATCAAATAAGTTTATCATAAATATAATATAAAAATTGATTTTGTAATATATTTTGATAGTCCTAATTTATTTATTTAACCGAATCTCATTATAACATCACATTTATTTAAATAATAAAATAAGTAATGATTTTAATATTAGGCAGGAGCAGAGCAGACCAAAACATCCCATAGGAAATGTAACAAATTTTTTATTTCAAAATCTTTTAAACGTAATGATAAAAATAATTTTGCACATTTTGTCATAACCAAAAAAATTTTTTTCGTCAAAAAAAAAAATTTTTATCACGTCTCTGACTGTACAAGTCTGATTAGATCTACCCGGAAAAAAATGATCTGACCTGACTATGCCTGTTCATGTATGATCAGGCCTGAAATTAGACCTGCTTATGCCTGTTCATGTATGATTATGCCTAAAATTAGACATGGTCATGCCTGTTCGTGTCTGAAGTGTTAAATACGCTCAGGCCTGATCATATTTGTTCATGTCTGTCCATGTCTGTTCATCCCTGTTCATGTCTGAAGCGTTAAATACACTCAGGCCTGATCATACCTGTCCATGCCTGTTCATGCCCGTTCATGCTAAGAACCAAATATACTAAAAAAAAATTTTTGGATATATTCAGTGTATGTACATTAATGTCGATTAATAAATTTGTAAATTATCAATAAACGACATATTTTACTATTCAATAAATAGAAGTATTTTGATTATCATCAAAAACCTACCGTAGGGTAAATTTAATTAAATTTTCTAGGCCTGGACAGGCCTGAGCATATTTAATGCTTCAAACGTGAACAGGCCTGATCAGACATGAATAGGCATGGACAGGCCTGAGCGTATTTAACCCTTCAGACATGAACAGGCCTGATTAGACATGAACAGGCCTGATCAGACCTGAGCGTATTTAACCCTTCAGAGATGGACAGGCCTGAGCGTATTTGATGCTTCAGGCATGAGCAGGCATGGACAGGCATGATCATGTCTAATTTCAGGTCTGATCATACATTAACAGGCATGATCAGGTCTAATTTCAGGCCTGATCATACATGAACAGACATGGTCAGGTCTGATCATTTTTTCCCGGGATTTTTAAATATTTATTTCTACATGTTTATATTTATAATCTAATATCGTATAAGTCTGTAACTCAACAATCAAATTAATTAATGAGAAATTTTTAAGAAATACATTTACACGTTTGGTGGTGTAAAATTTAGGATTCACATCGTTCAAATTTAACATTACACTTAGTACGATTTTCATACCGTCTGTGTTAAAAATTGTTACACCGAATCATTTACACCACACCGAGTCCAACAAATTTTTTACAGTGTATGTTTTCCGTATTAGGTCCGTATGATGATCCATTTCCGCGATGATGTCCGTATGTCTGTATGTATGTGCGTATGTAACCCTCTTGTAACTTTTGAACGGCTTGACTGATTTCATCGCGGTTGGCATGATTCGAAACGATTTGACCAAACTTATTTTTAAAACAATTTGGACCGATTCAAACCGATAGATTTTGAGAATTAAAAAAAAAACTACTATTAGTTAAATTAGTAAAAATTAAAACTATTAGTTCTCATAACAATATGAACCTTCGATGTCCATTACGATTTTTTTTTTCATTCGTACACAGAAAAAAATTTACTTGATTCAAGAGAAAAATTCTTGAACCAAGAAAACAATTTTGAAGAGTTGTCTCGAATCAAGATGAAAAATTCTTAAATCGAGAAAAATTTACTTAAGCCAAAAAAAAATTTATTAGTTTAAGAACTTTTCTATTAAAATCAAAAAGATAAAGTTCTTCAAAATTATTTACTTAATTCAAGTAAATTTTTTTTCTGTGTAAATTCTGATAGTAATACTACTTAAAAATCTTAAATAGTTATTAATCACGTGTATTAAAGTGTTCTTTTACAACATTGTAACTTTTATAACTCAAGCATGTAATACATCAACAAAATATAAATTCTCAGTGAAGTAAATAATATGACCTTCGATAGTTAATAATAGCTTACTTCTCAATGCTTTTTGAGTCGTGCAAACTTGAAATCTTGATTTTAAAATATTTTATGATATACCTTTGACATTGAAAAGTATAATTTCGATGATGAAATACTTCATTTCTCAACAATTTAGTGTGCAATGATATCACTAAAAAATGTATATATGTTAATTTAAACTTACATTTACGCTCTAAAAATCGAAAAAAACAATTGACATAAAATCAATGAATTTGTAACAAAATAAAACCCTTGATTAAATTTATCTTCCAATTAATGGTTAATCTCGTTAAAATCCCACTTATATATTTACAATTTCGAATAAAAATATTTAAATTTTTAAAAGAGGAAAATTATTGTTGAAGCGGGCGGCGATTGGCGGAGGCGTGGGCAAGTCGAACGGTCTGCATGATTAAGATCATCCAATGATTCCTTCTCTATAATGATAGGCTGCGGCTTAACGTTGCTGTGGAGATTGTAGTGTGGTTAAGAAAGGTACTGGAGTGGGAGTTTGCGGTGATCTGATCCATTTAAACTGTATGTATACTGTATGCAGAATACCATCCGCCAAATATAATGCAACTTTAAAAAAAAAAAAAAAAAAAATAAGAAAACAAATATTACTCTAATGAAAATATTTCTCCTCTACATACTCCACCGCGTTTTTAGTAATTTTTGTTTTTTTAATTCGCTGTGATGAAGTTTAGTGCAGTGTGATTATGAGGAAAGAGAAGGAATAAACGAAATGAAATTTCAATTGAAGAAACATCAACTCTGTATTCATATATATATATATGAGGATAAGGTAGACAGTAGACGGTGCGCATGTGCGGTCGCTGAGACCGCACTCACTGCTCGGATAAATTCCTTCTTATTATTCTCATTACGGTGGTTGTAATGAAATATTAGCGGTGGGATGTGTATATTCCTCTACTCTACTCTACTCTACTCTTTCTTAATGCATATACACATATATTTATACTGTGTGGACTCTTATGGGACCTCCGGCCAATCAGGCACTCTCGGGCGACCTGGACGGATTGAAAAAACCATTTAGCAACTGACCATTATAATAATACGTGATTCGTTTATCTTCGTACAGTCACTATGAAAATTACATAAATAAATGAAACACGAAACTATTATTTAATAATTAGTATTTTTACTATTTATAAAATTTTATTATTCTTTAAAATGTCCAAACGGACGATCAAGGGTTAACATTCAAGAAGATGGTGGTTCATAGAATGCAAGGTAGAGTTATTTATAGAATAGTTTGAATGTTTATATTTGAGGCAGTTATAATCGCGACTGTACTCAATGGAACATATATACACTGAGATATTACAATATGAGCTTGCTCCGCGTCGGTCACGTTCGCTCGATGTGTGTGTGGTCCACCTCAGGTCTTTTCTTTTGCTTCTTATACTTAACTCCCTCCGAATGAAGACTCAACTTTATTTCATATACATATATATGTATATATATATACCATCTTCTCATTTATTTTATTATATTATTATTCTCTCTGTCATTTCAATGGTCCTATTTATCCACCAGACGAAAACCCATATTATTCCTCAGGTATTTATTGGTAATTATGATTATATTAGATAAGGAACTTCAAATTAAATAATTTGTTTTTGAAATTTGGTATTCGTAATTGTTAATTCTCTGTACTTTTGAGAAGGGCCACCCTGGAATTTTTATTATTAAAATGTTTCGTAGCAAGTTGTAACTCGAAAAAAATTTTCTTATATGCCTATACCATACATGGTCTGATTTGGTCATGTATGTCTATATAAGGTTATACATAAGAATTAAAAAAAAAATGTAATATGATTTTTCAATTCATTATTTTTTCTAAAAATGTGTACGACACTTAATCAATTTTCCTTTAATACGAAATTTTAAGTCGTTGATTAAATTCAACTCAATGTTAGATAAGCTGCTTAGGAAAATCTAAAAATTGATTTTTACTTTATAACCATATCTCAAAATTAACTATCTTTTAAGGAAACGATTCCGCGATCATGCATCCTCCGTTGAAAATTTTCAACACTAGTAAAAATGTTAAAAATCAAAATTTATTATTTGATTAATTACTTAATTTTTTTTATCAATTTTTGTTGGAATATAACAACGATACATACAGCATCGAAGATGCGTACAGAGTTACCTGGAATCTAGTAACTCGGTCAGTTTTATGACCCTTTTGTATCCTCAGTACATGGGTCTTACCAAAAGGGAAGGAACCACAGTTAGTGTCTTTCTGACATTCGTGCTGACCACTTGTGCGAATCATTGTTAACTTACATACTTGTTATTTGTATCTTTTTATCTCAATGCTTTAAATAAAGCACTCGTGCCATTCTTTGACTTTAAATATACTCTTATAAATTAAACTAAATCATCTTCATATTGTTGAGTTTCTCCTTCCGAATATCCTGATTCTAACAGGTTATGGGCTCAGACCCACAGAGAATTCAATAATATTAATATAAAGTCTCCTTCTGAGAAGTCAGTTTTTAAGTTGTGAAATTAAGAAGTTAAATCGTGAAGTAAAGAACTTAAGTTGTGAAGTGAAGTAATCAAGAAGTTTAGTTGTGAAAAAAAAAAAAAAAAAAATAAAATAAAATTTGTGTTCGGGTAATTTTTTTTGAGTGAAAATAAACGGTTTATTGAAAAATGGCAGAAAAATTCTTTGTTGAGAAACTTACCAACAACAATTATGATACTTGGAAATATCGTATGGAACTGTTATTAATGAAAAATAAAGTGTGGTCAGTGATTCGGGATGAAGCTCCCGCGGAAATCTCAGCGGCATGGACTGAGAAAGACGAAGAAGCTCGTGCGCTTATCGGATTGTCTGTTGATGATAATCAGTTATCGCACATTCGGAACCTTGCTACAGCAAAAGAAGCGTGGAACGCATTAAAGAATTATCACCAAAAGGCAACGCTGTCAAGTAAAGTATATTTATTAAAGAGAATCTGCAGGATGACAGTAATGGAAGACGGTGATGTTGAGACTCATATCTCTCAGATGCAGGATCTGGTAAACAGATTAATCGGAGAAACATTGAAAAACAATATGGTTGCAGCATTGATGCTCGACAGCTTACCGGACTCATATGGAACGCTCATCACCAGTTTAGAAAGTAGACCAGAGGACGATCTTACGTTGAGTCTCATAAAAGGAAAAATTATTGATGAGTACAAGAAACGTAAAAACTGTAGAGTGTATACCGCGGAAAATGAAGCGGCCATGAGAGTGCAAATGAATAACCTCGGAAATGGATTTCTTTGTTATTTCTGCAAGAAAACCGGACACATGAAAAGGAACTGCCTAGACTACTTTCGGTGGAAAAAAAAGAAAGGAAACGTCACCAAGGGTCAATCAAGTTACGGATACAGACACAGAGGATTTGTGCAACATTGTTCAAGCGCATATGGAATCGTCGCTAGAAGATAAAGATAAAGAAGGAAAAAAGGATAAGTGCTTCAAGGTCAAGAATCAAGAAAAGGAAAAGGTTTGGATTTTGGATTCAGGAGCAACCAGCCATATGGCGTGTAGTGAAGATTCTTTCGTTTCTATTGACTACAAAAAAAAAGGGGTACGTAAGCCTAGCAGATGAAGACGTTAGGAGAGAAATACAAGGAACCGGCAATTGCGTCGTTAAGTGCATCTTGAACGATGGGAAAATTCAAGAAATCACACTCGACAATGTGCTGTATATACCTCGACTCAGCTCAAATCTAATCTCCATGAAGAAGCTAGCAAAAGGTGGTCATAAAATTATACTGGAAGACATAAGCTGCAATATTTACAAGGACGGAGTACTCAAGGCTATCGTCATACCCTACGGAGATCTTTATGAGTTGATAACAGCTGAAAAAGCTTTTCGTCTCTTAGATAAGAATACGGACAAGATAATAGTAATAATAATAATAGTAATAGTAATTATAATAATTAGTCGGGATGTCGTATTCTTAAGTGAAAAATTTGGTGATTTCAATGGTGAAATATCTAGTTTACCGGTGACAGACGTAAAAGGAAAAAACGACGAGAGAATAAGCGTGAAAGAAAAAAGTGTAAAGAAAAAGGATGCAGGACACATCGAAGTATATTTCAATGCAGCGAAAGACAAAGTGAATAGTGAGATACGCGAGATCGGTGGCCGTTCATCACATGAAGATCAAGAAGAAGTTCTGTAAGAAGGTCAAGAAGAAGTTCTACAAGGAGGTCAAGAAGAAGTACGCAGTATCGAAGTGACGAATGAGAGTTCGTTGAACAACGGTGATAATAAGCAGCCAGTCAGACGATCTGAAAGAAGTAACAAAGGTGTGCCACCAGATATGTTTATAGCGAGAGCAAAACTAGCTGCTGAAGAACCCAGAAGAACCCAGAGAGGAAGCTCTATCCGGATCAGATAAAGTTAAATGGCAAGAAGCGATGGACGAGGAAATAGATTTTTTATTAAAAAACAACACATGGGAGGTAGTACCAGCACCACAGGACAGAGACGTTGTTAGTAACAAATGGGTGTTTAAAATCAAGAGGGATGCTCAAGGCCAAGTGGAAAGATACAAAGCCAGACTAGTAGCACGTGGCTTCTCACAAAAATACGGTACGGATTACGTTCAGGTATTCGCTCCGGTAGTACGACAAACGACCTTTCGAACAGTCTTAACTATTGTTGGACAATTAAATATGGCTGTAAAGCACTATGATGCTAAAACAGTATTTCTCAACGGACAACTAAAGGAAATTGTCTTCATGCAACAACCAGAGGGATATACGGTGCCAGGTAAAGAAGGTATGGTTTGCAGACTTATAAAAAGTTTATACGGTTTAAAGCAAGCGGCAAGAGTATGGAACGATCATCTGAACAAAGTTCTTCAATTGTATGGATTCATCCAAAGCCTTGCAGATCCTTGTCTGTATATGAAAATTAATAAAGAAGGAACAGTCTATATCGTTGTTTACGTTGATGATCTTCTTATCGCCGGAAAAACAGTTAACCAAGTTGAATCAATCGTCGGAGAATTGAATAAGCATTTTTTGTTGAAAGATTTTGGTAACTTAAAACATTACCTCGGGATACAAATAGAAAGAGATGGAAAGATTTTTTCAATTTGTCAAGAAAATTATAAAGAACAAGTTCTACGAGATACTGGGTTACAAGATGCAAAAATATCCAAGATACCACTCGATACAGGGTACGTAAAAACAAGGACAAAGAACGGACTGATGCCGGACAGCGGCAAGTATCAAAAACTTATCGGGGCTCTCTTGTATATTGCTGTTAATACTCGCCCAGACATTGCAGCCTCAGTGACAATATTGAGTCAGTTTAATAAGCAACCATCGCCTACAGACTGGACTGAAGCAAAGAGGGTTCTTTGCTACCTGAAGGGAACAAAAGGAAAGAGATTAAAGCTGGGTAGCAACGACACAATGGATCAGCTAATTGCATACGCTGATGCCGATTGGGCTGAAAATAGATCAGACAGAAAATCAAACAGTGGATACATATTTCAATTATATGGAAGCACTATCAGCTGGGGGTGCAGAAAACAAACCTGCGTCTGATAGTCTTCGACCGAAGCAGAGTATGTTGCATTGGCTGAGACATGTCAAGAAGGAGTTTGGATTATTCGTTTATTGAATGATCTAAATCATAAAAATTCATTGCCTATTACAATTTTTGAAGATAATCAAAGTTGTTTGAAGATGATCCAGAACAGAAAATATAGCCACAGAACAAAACATATTGACACTAAATATTATTATGTCAATGACCTATATGAAAACAAGATCATGTCTTTTAACTATTGCCCAACGGAAGATATGTTAGCTGACCTGATGACAAAGCCACTCAAAGAAGTCAAACTCAAAATTATGATGAAGAGGTGTGGATTATTAGATTAATAATAATTTTCAATGGGGTATCGTTGAGGAGGGGTGATGGAATATAACAACGATACATACAGCATCGAAGATACGTACAGAGTTACCTGGAATCTAGTAACTCGGTCAGTTTTATGACCCTTTTGTATCCTCAGTACATGGGTCTTACCAAAAGGGAAGGAACCACAGTTAGTGTCTTTCTGACATTCGTGCTGCCACTTGTGCGGATCATTGTTAACTTACATACTTGTAATTTGTATCTTTTTATCTCAATGCTTTAAATAAAGCACTCGTGCCATTCTTTGACTTTAAATATACTCTTATAAATTAAACTAAATCATCTTCATATTGTTGAGTTTCTCCTTCCGAATATCCTGATTCTAACAATTTTAATAGCCTTTAAAATATTAGTAAGAGTTTTAAAATGCGAAAATGTCAACACAGAAGGTTATTCCAATGTTAATATGAGATTGGTACGGCGATTATATACTGAATTTCAATATTTTAATTATAATAATCAGTATGCGTATAGTTCTCAGCAATATACCATGTATTGTTAATAGAGCAATATCCAGTTTTGTTGTCAGAGTAAGAAATATTGTCAGTGGCAAAATACAATTTTTTTTTTCATCTTTCACAACTTTTTAATCATTTTATCCAATTGCTCGTGAATATTTATTCAAAAATAAACTAAAATATAACATACAACATATAAAATATAACAATATGCTTCAAAAAAATATATATATTAAAAAAAATTACTTAACAAAAAGTAGAAATTTATTATTTATGTACAAAATTAAAATATTATAAAGTTTAATTAGAATAACTTTCATTCACAATCAAATTAACAAAATTTATATTTTTAACGTATAAAATGGAAAATTGGCATTAATTACAATTTTTACACAGACACATTAATGGTATAAAGTCGTCGGTTACAATCTACCTCTACCGATCAATTCCAAAAACTAATCAGCTCTTAACATCAAAAAACCACGTCGATCGCTGCTAGTCCGGTCAAAATCGGTTGATTCGTTTGTGAGTTATCGTTGACGAAAGAAAACCGAAAAAAGTGTTTTTTCGGAATCACTCCGAAATTTTCCGTTCTATCAATTTAAACTTGAAAATTATGAAGCTTAAAAAACTGCGTCGAATGCCACCAACCGCGTGAAAATCGGTTAATTCATTCAAAAGTTATTGCGATTTGAAAATTCAAAAAATAGTGTTTTATCAAACTTCTGTCAAATTTTTGAGCTCGAAGAGCTCAGAAGCATACAAAAGCTATTTTTTTGAACTCGGAGAGCTCAAAATAACACACGAATTGTATTGATGAGCTCGAAGAGCTCAAAAACGTCATAAGGGCAATTTCAAGCGTTTAGGTATAGGATTGACGGGAAGTTGCAGGGATGGCCTTCAGGGTCAACCGTTTTCCTAATTTTTCTTCTCTAAATAACATCAATAAAAAAATCAACAGTTCCGAAATAAATATGGTCGTTAGTTAATTTTTGAGCTGTTTATTGAAAAAGTGTATGTTATTGTAAATAATTACCCAGGAAAAAGAAACAAAGTTAGATAAAATAAAGTTGTGTTAGTTAGTACATTAGACAGGCATAAATTTTTCAACAATCTTGCCTTGAAATTTACATAAGCCAAAGCTTGAGTTTATGTACCATATTATTGCGACTGTGACGTTATTTAATGCATTGCTATCAAACTTAATAACCGTATAATTTAATATTATTTACGTTTGTATTACTGGATTTTTACAAAAAACACATTTGTAAATGAATAATATAACAGAATGTCTACTTCAATTCAAATATAAAATAATTTCCAATTATTTTTAACTTCCCGCTAAGGAAATCGAAGATTTCCAAAAATCGGGAAGTTATTGTTTTCACCCCGTTTTGCGAAAATCGAGTTTTCATCAGATCTCGACGTTTGAAGGTCACAGGAAGCTTCCCTGACAATCCCCGCGAGGTCGTCGCTAAGTCTGTGTGTGTGTGTGTGTGTGTGTGTGTGTGTGTGTGTGTGTGTGTGTATGTGTGTGTGTGCGTGTGTGTGTGTGTGTGTGTATGCGCGCGCGTGTGTGTGTGTGCGTGTGTGTGTCTGTGTGTGTGTGTGTCTGTGTGTGTGTAAGTATGTGAATCGCTTATAACTTTTGAACGACTAAACCGATCAGAACCAACTAAACGGCGTTCTAAAGAGTTCCCTCAAACTTAGATTCTCTAAGAATTTGAACCAATTCGGACCGATAGATTTTGAGAAATTTTGAAAAATCTCAAAAAAAAATAAGAAAAAAATCATTTTTGTAAGTGGTTTTTTTGGAATAACTTTTAAACGGCTCGATAGATCAATTCCAAAAACTAATCCGCCCTTAACCTTGAAAAACCACGTCGATCACCGCTAATCCGGTCAAAATCGGTTGATTCGTTCGAGAGATATTCTGAGCAAGGCCTCGTGACGTTGTCAAAATTATTTGGAAACGCAGGTAAGCTCAAAGATTCGGGGACTAGACTCGACAGACGAACGAACGAGACTCTTGTAAGGGGGGAAAAGTGTTATGGCTCAAACAGGTCTTACGGCTGCACCTCCCCGCATGGGCCCCGCTGGTAACTGGTCGGGTTGTCATTATATTACCGATCAGGCTAACGCAGTCGTTGAATGGGTTGATACAGTTAACTGAGTACGAGGACAGATTGACATTAAATTCAACTCAATTCACATCAGTCCTATGATAGCGTAAATGCTTGAGGGCAGGGTTTTTCCTTGCCGGCAAACTTGGCTGTGTATTTCCTATGTGAGGGTAGGATAGATATACGTGCGTATATAGCTTTTTTGAGCCCAGGAAACGGCTTCTTCGGAGGTAGGCGAAAGCCTCGCCATATATTCGTTCGAGAGATAGCGTGAACGAAAGAAAACCGAAAAAAATGTTTTTTTCACATAACTTCGACATTTCTCATCGGATCGTTTTTGATGAAATAGAATAATTTTTAGAGCTTAAAAAACTGCGTCGGTCACCGCCTAAAACGTAAAAATCGGTTAATTGGTTCGAGAGATATCCTCGACGAAATATTTGGAAACAAGTGTTTTTTCAACATAACTCCGACATTGTTTAGAATAAATTTTAAACGGCTCTACCAATTAATTCCAAAAACTAATCAGCTCTTAACATAAAAACAATCACGTCGATCCCGCCAACCGCGTAAAAATTGGTTCATTCATTCAAAAGTTATTGCGGCTTAAAAATTTGAAAAATTGTGTTTTATCAAACTTCTATCAGACCTTTGAGCTTGAAGAGCTCAAAAGCATAAAAAGTTATCTCTTTAAGCTCAAAGAGCTCAAAATAATACATAAATAGTATTTTTGAGCTCGGAGATCTCAAAAACATCATTAGTGCAATTTTAAGCAACTAGGTATGAAATGAGCGCGAAGTTGCACGGATGGCTTTCAGGGTCTACCGTTTTTCTAATTTTTTTCAATTAGGGCTTCACACGAGACGAGAGTAGGTGAGAGTATTAAAAATCTCGTTTCAGTCTCGTCAATTCCGAAAAAATTAAGTCTCGTTCGAGTCTCGGTCTCGTCTCGTTACCAGTTGTCTCATCTCGTCTCACTTAGTTCTAAATGTTAAGAATTTTCTATTAAGTTTCTTACCAAATACTTGAGTGTTCGACCAATTCTATTATATATACTCCCACAGATGTCTACAATAATTGTTCATATATTTACTACAAAAAATACAGGAAAAAACCAAAAATTCCTCCATGGAATCTGCAGATGTCCAAATAGAGACTTGATTTTCAAAACATCGAGATTTAATGGCAATAAAAGTTGTCTGTTAAGTACTGAATTAATAATTAGATTAGTTTTTATATTTGTAAATTCTATTTTTTCTTGAAATATAACGTTAATTATCGCAAATTTGTAACAACTATAATAATTAATATTGTTTTGAAATATTATATCATATTATAAAATATTATATAATATTATAAAATAATAAAGAGAACGAGTTGAAGTAAAAATATGAAAAAATCATACTCGGCTAAGGATGCCATGATGTTTTGTATTGACAAACTACGATATAGAATATAAATATTAATAAGTATACTTCAAAAATTAGAGTTTCAACTTTGAGTTTTTTTTTTTTTTAAAGTTACAAAAAATTTTTTCACAGATGGTCTCCAGATTTTATAGTTTGTAAAATTGATTGTTCTCTATGTGGATCTTTTCTAATTTTTCTAATAAAAACTTCACAAAAAAAATTTTACGAGACTCGGGTTGCGCTATATGTGGTCTCGGTATCGCCGATAATATTTTCAAAAACGTCTCGTCTCGTCTCGTCTCGCTTTTCCGAGACGAGAACGAGACGAGACGAGAAAAATCTCGCTCTCATGTGAAGCCCTATTTTCAATGCTTTGCTGATTTAAAATGAATTAAAAATACCGCTGGTAGATTATGCTTTCACTCGTTACACTTTATTCCATTAATCGTGATAGTAAACGGTGTGTATAGTTTAGTTGGAAAGTGACACGCGAGACAAAGGCGGATCCTTAACGCGAAATCACTGGTTCGTTACGTCAATTCACAGACATAAATCAACCCTTAATTTTTGTGAAAGAAAGAAAATATTAAAATGAAAATAAAATATGATTTATAGCCATAAGTTACTGATGTATTAGTTATTAATATTAATATAAATTATAAACAAAGTCAATTGAGATGGATCAAAAATGTGTCAATATTTTTTTTGCTTGTGAAATTGTTCACCGCAACGTTATAATTAGAGTTATTTTTTCATCGACCGATTGTGTGTTTTTAAATTAGAATATTTTCATCAGACTTGCCAATAGATGGACACTCCATCTTCCCTATATTTCGAGAGTTTCCTCTCTTCTACTAAGTTCGATGGAAATCCATCGAACTTGAATACTAGTAAAGCTGGAAGCTTGTAGTATCTGAACTTAGTAGAAGAGAGGAAACTCTCGACATATAGGGAAGATGGAGTGTCCATCTATTGGCTTGAATTAAAGATCTACAAGTCACGTATGACCAATAAGGCTGAAAATATTCTAAGTTATAATTAGACGAAAAAATAAGTGTTGAGGTTCAACGATATAAATTATAGAATAATTAATTTATGAATACAAATATTACAATCAATAGCATATTAAATATTAAATAGATTAGTTGATATTAAATGTCAAATAGATTATGTGCGTATAATAAGGCCATGAACTCGTGGGAAAGTTCAACTATTATTTTTAATAAATCACCATTATTTAAAGTTGCTGAGCAATATCCTATCATAAATAATAATATTTATTTTTGATTTGTTACTTTAGAATTATGAATCTGTTATCTAATTGTTACTATACATTGTGACACGGGGTAATATGGGGCACTAGATAAAATAACGAACATTTGAATCGGTCGACATCTACAATAGTATATGAGTCACTAATACTTAACTGGAAAAATTATTATTTACAATTTTGTTATTTCTATCATTATTGATATTCATGCATTTTTCATTCTTTTTTTGCTTTGAAATTGCTGTAAAGACTGTTATCTATACTAATATTATAAAGAGGAAAGATTTGATTGTTTGTTTGTTTGCATTGAATAGGCTCCGAAACTACTGAACTGATTTGAAAAATTCTTTCACTGTTAGGAAGCTACACTATCCCCTTGTGACATAGGCTATATTACATTTTCAAATTTTTGTTAAATACCCGTGCGAAGCCGGAGCGAGATGCTAGTTAACTATATATCGAAATCATTTTTAATTTTTTAATTCAAAGTGATTAATTTTCTTATCAATTAAATTTGATAATTTAACTAAAATCATCCGAGCCTCCTATAAAAATATGTTAGTTTTTCATTTTGTAAAATAACACAAATAGTGTGACATAAATAGAAATCAGAAAAATTATTATTACTACTGTGTTTTGATTAAAAAATATTTAATCGGAATTTTTGAAACTTCAAAAAAATTCATCGCGAATTGAAATTTAGATTTTTTTCTATCTCTAATTGAGTTTCTATCTCTAATTGAGATTTAAGTCTGACTTTAAATTTAAAAATAGTACATATTTCCAGGTTTACCACTTTGAAGTTCAAAGTCGACCTCATAAATGTAAAAATTAGCCTCTACCTTTAACTTCGTTATCCTACCATTTGATTATAATCATAATAACAGTAATAATAATTATTATTCTTATTTCAATAGCAATAGTACCGATGGAATAAATATTATATATTTTAATTTTTTTAATGATTTATATGATTTTACATAATCTTGAATTCTAAAAAGAAAAACTCAATTTAAAATTTTCAGAACAGACATAATGTTCAACTGAATAAATAATGAAATGATGAAACAACAAAATTGGGAGAATGAAAATTCAATTTTTTATAATTTTTAAAATCTTGAGTAACCGTAAAAATTTTACGTGTATAGAGCTGATCTTTAGTGAGAACTTTCGAAAAATAATAACCCATGAAAAATTCATTGATATAGCCACGCATGGTTCTATAAATATGCTAAACTATATTCTCCATGAAAAAATCAAAAATAATTTTTTTAATATTTCTCGCACTTTATAAAAGACAGTAATTCAAATTAAAAGTCTTTAGCATAAATCAGGTGGCAAAGAGTGAATTAAAATTACTCCTATATTGTCTAGTCCTTTTTACTCGTCCCTAATCTTTCACATATTAACCATTTAATAATAGTATTATAACTCAATAATTTTGACAGCGATTTCCATGCATCATTTCTTATAGTACCAACGAACGGACATATTACAGACGTGACAAGTACGATGAGGACTTGACGTGCGAAACGAGTTATCGATCATCCTGGTGACAGTCGAAAAGCGAGGGATGTCACGAAGATTCATGATGTAAACGTGATCGATATATGCGGCCACGAAAATCTAATCGACTAATGACTGCCAATCCTACTGCCGCGAAATTGGAATTGGTCATACACTTTCCGCGCTCTCCAAAACCTTCACCCTTATACTGTGTCTACGTCTCGCGTTGTTAACTTTTTTCAGCTTTCTCTCTTCAAAACATTTCTCATATATCTAACGATATGTTTGTTAGTCATTTATCTACCTAGGAAAATTAAAAGTCAAGTTGAAAAATATTTTTACGACACTTTTGATTTATTATAAACTTGCTTTTTTTTATCCTAACCTCCATTATTTATACTTCTACGTTGTTATTTTTGCTAAAGTAAAGTAAACATTTATACTTCTATTCTTGGCTAAACATCTGTTGTGTGCGTACTACTGCATTGTCAACGAGTTACATTATGTACCTTGATATTATAATATATATATTTGAATAATTAATAAAAAATAGAAATAGGGGAATAACATACATCCAGCATACCATTTTTATATAATGTATAACATTACAGTAAGAAACACATGTAATGCTTTTAATGTCTCAATAGCATTCATGACATTAAACAATAGTGAACACTCATGTTGTGTATCTTATTTACTATTAACCCCGACTTGATAAATATTATATGATGCAGATGCGCTTTTGCTGGTACATGAGCAGTGTATACACAACTCAGACGTGAATATTTTATGCACATGTCCTTTAGGAATAATGATTTAATTCCGGATGTATGAAGATATCATATATAAATATTGATTACCTTGCAATTATTTATTTTTTATGCAGCTCAACAGTAACGTGATCAATTTTATACTCTTGGTAAAGAAAGGGTTTTGTGAAAAGGGATTCAATTATTTCTTAAACAACTCATAATACAAAACATTAACAAATGTTCTGGTACCAAAATTTTTTTCACCTTTCCCTTGTAGGAAAAAAATTATACACAACGGGGCCTGTCTTGGCACAATACTGGGTTGCCCAGACTCGGCCGAACAATACTGGCCCACGACTGGACCACTACTCAACTGACAAGACTTGGTTTGCCAGTGTTGAACCAAGACCCAGCCAATATTCAAGTGACAAGTCTTGGTTTACTACTCTTGGACCAAGACCCAGCCAATGTCTATGTAACGCACTGATAGAAGGATTTATTTGTATCAAAAAATATTTATTAATAATTAACAAACCATTTATTAGAGATCACTTTTTAGTATTAAACAAATATTTCTTAGTATTTAAAATGATTTGTTTGTATTTAATAAATCTGATTTTTATTTACTAAATATTAATAAATCTTTTTAAATACTAAGAAATATTTGTTAAGGACTAAAAAGTGGTCTTTAATAAATGATTTGTTAAATATTAACAAATCCTTCTATCAGTGCGAGTCTTGGTTTGCCAGCCTTGATTCAAGAGTTAACCAATATTTAATTAACGAGGCTTCACAGAAAAAAAAAGTTAACTTGAATCAAGTGAAAAATTCTTGAACCAAAAGAAAATAATTTTGAAATGTTTTATTGTTTGAAATCAAGACGAAAAATTCTTTAATCAAAATGAAATTATTTAAACCAAGATAAATTTCTTGGTTTAAGAATTTTTAACTTCCCGCTAAGAAAATTGAAAATTTTCAAAAATCGGAAAGTTATTGGTTTTACCCCGTTTTTCGAAAATCGAGTTTTCATCGGATCTCGACAATTCGAGGTCCTAGGAAGCTTTCCTGACTATTTTCACGATGATGTCCGTACGTCTGTATGTATGTGTGTGTGTGTGTGTGTGTGTGTGTGTTTGTGTTTGTGTGTAAACCTCTCGTAACTTTTGAACGGCTTAACCGATTTCATTGCGGTTGGTGTCATTCGAAAGGGCTTCTCCAAACTTAGATTTCCTGTAAGTTGGAACCGATTCGGACCAGTAGATTTCGAGAAGGTGAAAAAAAAGTTGTTTTTTTTTTTCATTTTTTTCAATTATCTCCGAATTGGCTGAACCGATCAACTTAAAAAACTAATCAGCTTTTAACCTTGAAAACCCGCATCGATTGCCACATAGAGCGTCAGAATCGGTTGATGCGTTCGTGAGATATCGCTGTCGAAAAAAATCGAAAAAAGTGTTTTTTTTGTAATAACTCCGAAATTTTTCAAAAGATCAGGTTTTTTGTCTCAAATTTTTTAAAGAACTCAAAAAACCACATCGATCGCCGCCTACCGCGTAAAAATCGGTTGATTTATTAAAAAGTTACTGCAATTTGAAAATTAGAAAAATCGTGTTTCATCGAATTTTGATAAGACTTTTGAGCTCGAAGAGCTCAAAAGCATAGCAAAGCTATCTCTTTGAGCTCGGAGAGCTCAAAATAACACATAAATTGTATTTTTGAGCTCGAAGAGCTCAAAAACGTCATAAGTGCAATTTGAAGCGCCTAAGTATGGAATTAGCGGGAAGTTGCAGGAATGGCCTTCAGGGTTAACCGTTTTTCTAATTTTTTTACTTAAATCAAGGAGATGAAGTTCTTCAAAATTATTTACTTGATTCACATTAATTGTTTTTTTGTGTTGGCTTATTGTTCTTGGCCCAAGGCCCAGCCAATATTCAACTGATGTCTTGGTTTGCCAGTGTTGAACCAAGACCAATATGTAGTATACTTAATTTAAAAAAAATTTGAAATTCGTTTCTGCTTCAACTATAGTGTCTATGCACTAAAAAAAAAAAGTGTGTGTGTGTGCCAGTCACACACGGTAGAAGTGAAACTTTCGAAAAGTCCCTGATTAAATATACTCATTGAAAAGTATTGAAAAAATAAACAGTCCCTTTATGTAAACTGTATATTTAAAATACATAAAAAAAAGTATTAGGATTATTGAAAACAATTCAAATCTCATCATTTTCAATACTTTTCAATTAGTATTTTCAATCAACGGTAGGCTACGAGAGATTGAGATAGATATAGAGTGTCAGGAGTATTAGGATAAATGTAAGGTTTATTATTTTTCACCGAGCTTAAAAATTACTTAATATTTTAATGCGCTTGTTCAAATTTACTAAGTTCTTCGTTGGACTGAGCTTACATTAGTATAACTTGCATTGTTTTTTTTATAGATATTCTTTATACAGAATGTAGTCACTTTTAGTTTTTGGTACATGATCTGCTAAGATTTCTCAAGAGCTTAGTAAACTTGAACGAGCCCAATGTAAACAATTATATTACATATATTACATTAAGTCTCTATATTTTCACATTGAACAAATGACACGAGAGGTTTATAGTAACTGAAATAGGAAACAAATGCTCTAGTTTTAATTTGATTTATATATCTTTGGGGTCATAATTTACAAGTAGGGTCAACCCCATTTTGGGCCATAACTAAGTGAAAAATTAAAACCTTTTAATATTTTTTATTCTGCTTATTTTTACGGCACATTTAAGATAAAAATGTCGTGAAAGAAAAAAAAATGATTTCGATAGCTTTTTTGTCTTCGAAAAGAAAAAATTTTGACTTTCATTTTTTTGATAAAATTTCTATTTGATCTTTTTTTGATGTTTTAGATGTATTTTTTTTTAAAAAGTACATAAAAAAATGAACAATTTGAAAAAAAAAAATTGTTCAATTTGATAGGAAAAAAAAATTAACATGGCTTAGCTTGGATTGATCCCACTTGTAAATAATAACTAGCTTTGGAAAACAGCATTAATTACTGTTTTTGATCTGGTAGTTTTTGGCATAATTGTAAAATTAAGAAAATTGAAATATTCACACAAATAAAAATGCATCAACAATCAACACGCTTGCTTTTTATTAAAGCTTACTCATACGCAGGCGCAAACACATGTATTAAACACATACTAACGCATCATAACGCTCATTCATTTTTTAAGAAAAAAATTAATTGTGTAATTGATTAAAAAAAAAAAAAATTATAATTAAGTAATTTCTTACAGAGTATTTTTTATTTTTTTTTTTTTTAAATATCAGCGCCCTTTTTTCTTGTCATATGCGCACGCAGTCTAAAAAAATCTAGCTTGATCAAGTGGCGCCATAGTTTTCACGTGACAAATAAGAAAAGTTCGTTTGGCTTTGTACAGTTGTATCGTAGTTAATTTTAATAAAAATTCAATTAAAAAAAAAATACGTAAACTAGGCCACTGATATGAAATACGGACCCAGTTTATCGAATTCTTAAACCACGAAGCCTAGATAGACTTCTATCTAGGCTTCGTGTCTTAAACTAATAAAAAAGGTCCGGTCTTGAAATATTAATTTGTTCGGAAGTAATCGTTGGTACATTCAAAATGGGGTGACATCCGGACGTCCACGTAAAATTTTTTTCAAAACGTTTTTTTTTTTTTCAAAATAGCAACATGAAATGATTTTAGAAATTAAAAGATAGTTTAATTTAAGTGTTTTTTCGGTGTATATTTACTTATATCATTGTATAAGTGTAATATGGTTGTGATAGAGGCATTTAAAGATCACAAAATTGATTGACCTTGACGAGTCGAGTATAAAGCACAATCTCACGCGCTTCGCGCTATGAGGCGTGCAATAACATAAATTGTGAAAATAATAAACCGTCATACTCTGTCACCATATAGAGTTAGCTTATAAGAATGATGAGATGTAGATCAACTTATCGGTCGTACGGCGTGGGGGTTAGTTATCAATCTAGCAGGCGCGCGGCTCGGATTCGAATCCCGGTTAGGGCAAATGCAATTTTAACTATATTTTCATAATTAATAAAAGTTAGGTCTAAATTAAGAGTCAAAGGGACTAAACTTGCTTTAGCCCTGCATAGACATTAAAATAAAAACAATTACAAAAAAAAATTTCTTTTCATCACTTTTTATCATATGGCATGGGCCAGACTTGAATAGCAACTATGGCCCAGTCCTGGTAATCAGGCATAGGTCAGACTTGAAAATCGGTATTGACTCAAAACTAAAATTCAGTCTTGACACAATACTTATTTTCAGTCTTGGCACAATACTTATTTTCAGTCTTGGCGCAATACTTATTCTCAGTCTTGGCACAATACTTATTTTCAGTCTTGGCACAGTACTGATATTCATTCTTGGCAAGAAGTTATCATTGATATGCTTAGACGGACTTGGGCCAAGCTTGGATTTCAAGCTTGCTCCAGAGTTGATGAGCATTGCGCCAAGCCTTGGCCAAGCTCGGGCCGATTGTCCTTTCCTCTAAGAGTTTCTCTGCAAATATTTTTATTGCTGACACGGGTCTGTAATTTTCAAAAATTGATTTAGTTTAATCGATACGAAAAAAGCATAAAAATGAACCTGAAATTTTTGTAGTTTATCAGTCGTAGATCTATAGACATCAGTAAAATTGATTTTTTCGCCATACTTGCTCCTAATTTGTTATACATTCAATTTGTTATACATACAATAAATACATTGAGATATCTTTTGATAATTCTTGTGTATTATTTTATGAAAGCTGAAAGGGTAACTCTAAAATTGTATATCTTTTTAGTTCAACAAAACTAAAAAAACATTTAAAGAAAATTTGTTTTTATCAATTAGCTTTAAAAAATTTGTAATGAAAATTTCTATTGATGAAAAAATTATCTTGATTTAAGAAAAAAAAATTAGAAAAACGGTTGACCCTGAAGGCCATCCCTGCAACTTCCCGCTAATTCCATACCTAGGCGCTTAAAATTACACTTATGACGTTTTTGAGCTCTTCGAGCTCAAAAATACAATTTATGTGTTATTTTGAGCTCTCCGAGCTCAAAGAGATAGCTTTGCTATGCTTTTGAGCTCTTCGAGCTCAAAAGTCTTATCAAAATTCGATGAAACACGATTTTTCTAATTTTCAAATTGCTGTAACTTTTTAATAAATCAACCGATTTTTACGCGGTAGGCGGCGATCGATGTGGTTTTTTGAGTTCTTTAAAAAATTTAGGACAAAAAACCTGATCTTTTGAAAAATTTCGGAGTTATTACAAAAAAACACTTTTTTCGATTTTTTTCGACAGCGATATCTCACGAACGCATCAACCGATTCTGACGCTCTATGTGGCGATCGATGCGGGTTTTCAAGATTAAAAGCTGATTAGTTTTTTAAGTTGATCGGTTCAGCCAATTCGGAGATAATTGAAAAAAATGAAAAAAAAAAAACAACTTTTTTTTCACTTTTTTTGCACCTTCTCGAAATCTACTGGTCCGAATCGGTTCCAACTTACAGGAAATCTAAGTTTGGAGAAGCCCTTTCGAATGACACCAACCGCGATGAAATCGGTTAAGCCGTTCAAAAGTTACGAGAGGTTTACACACACACAAACACACACACACACACACACACACACACACACACACACACACACATACAGACGTACGGACATCATCGTGAAAATAGTCAGTAAAGCTTCCTAGGATCTCGAAACGTCGAGATCCGATGAAAACTCGATTTTCGAAAAACGGGGTAAAACCAATAACTTTCCGATTTTTGAAAATTTTCAATTTTCTTAGCGGGAAGTTAAAAAAGCCAGAAGACTATATATTTATAAATATATCCATGTAAAATTTACATCGATGGTGATATATCTATACAAATTATGTACATTTACTCCACCAGGGGCGCCTGTGCATTACCTTCCTAGTACAGCTGTTTGTTCGGCAACTAATTTTGCACGACACATATTTTTTTTTTTATTTCTTAATATTTCCTAATTAAATGAGCATTATAAGTCGTGCACTTTTGGATTTTCCAAATTGAATTTTATAGAATGCCGCAATCGTCAGAAAATTTATTAATAATTTATTTATTACAAAAGTAATAAATAAACAAGTATATTTAGAGATTTTCAAAAAACTTTGCAATTTAAAATAATTTTTTTAAAACTGTTGAATTTTTATTCACTTTGCTATTCACAATTGATCTGTTTTAAAATACTGGAAATAAATAATCCTAATTGATTATGATATTTGCCACTAGCTGGCGCATAAGTCAAGAAGCGTGGAGTATATGACATTTACTTACGACCAATCAAAATTATTATTTTTGAATAGCGGAAACTACACAGACTATAGTAAGCGTTACTTCCGTCAGAAAAAAAATCTGAGTTACTCTCTAGTCGCGCCTGAAGAAGTTTTACTTCAAAAAAAAAAAAAAAAATTATAAAAATTTTTGTTACTATTATTTACTTTGAAAAATTTATAAAGTATTAATCTCTGTTTCACCCTAGAAAGCCTACGCAATAAAATTCTCGTTAAACTCCAGTTAACTCTTCTACGACCTGAATTTAGACGTATAAAGTTTAAATACTCTTAAAATTTGAGCTAAACTCCAACTCAATACTCTTTACCCTGACGCAAATCGAGTGAGGTTAAAACAGAATCTTAAAATTTAAATTAAACCCCAACTCAAAACTCCTCACCCTGATATAAGACGAGTTAGGCTCAAAAAGGTTCTTAAATCGGAGTGGCATATGTCTACATCAAAGAAATTAGGCTCTACTAGGTTGAACTGGAGTTTTAAAATTTTGACTCGGGTCCCTTTCATTTTTCTGTACTTTTTTGAAAACAACTGGTCGAAATTGAAAGGGGCTGTAAAGAAAAAAGTCACATTTCAGCATATCGACCAAAGATTTTGAGTTGTATATCAATTGAGTTATTATTGAGTGACGCTAATTTTCTTTCTACTTGCAGTTGATTGCGAAAGAGACCGAATGTTAGTAAAATAACAACGACACCATTTGGTTTGTAATAAACTCACATCACCTAGATTATCATTATGCCTTTAATAGAAATAATGTGAAAGATTTATTGAAAAATTATATGTAATAATTATGTAAAGGAATTTGATTTGATTGTAAGCATATAATTAGAAGGTTTGTATCCCTCTCAAATTGAACTTTCTGACCGGTAATGACAAAAACTATTGTATATCATTCAGTCGCTCAGCGGCGATTCCGACAGTACCGATTTTACGATAATCGCTTTAATATTTGTGACGCGAATTTATGAGAATGGGTGTAAATTACCGTCAAATTTACACACGTTTCCGTAATTCGCACCACGAACCTTAGGCTCATCTCGCATCATCGAGGTTCTTGGGAAAATCGATCCTTTGCGACCTTATGACGTAAATTACTATTTACGCGCATGCGCGAAATAATTATAGCTGAGTTTAGTTTACTAAGTAAAATATAACACCGCGAAATATTTTAAATAAAAATAACATGAGGTGTTTGCAAACATAATTTTTTTTTTGTTTTACTGAATAAATTATAAATGAAATATAATTTTTATTAAAAGGTAAATGAGCATTATGAGTTGTGCACATTTGGTTTTATCTAAATATATTTTTCTGGAGTGGATAAAAGATTATGATTGATGAAAAAAGTATCTTGGTACGAGAAAATAATACTTTAGTATTAATTATTAAGTACAATGTGGTATAGCGTAAGTAAAAAAGCGATCAACACGATACTGAATAGAGCCGGGTTCGATTCCCAGTTTGGACTATTCTTCTTTTTAAACTATTTCTGATGATGAGTAATAGTAATTAATATTCATGGTTTACAATGTTTATTATAAATAGACTATGAACGAAATTAATACTAATGAAAATAATCTAATTTTCTATAAAACAATCAAAAGCCCTTGAAACGATGTTATTATTCTACAATACAATTATAATAATTATTTACATTTGTCGTTGTGATAATTGATACCACGAAATAACGGCAAATAATATCAGGTATCCGACCACCCTCCTCTTTTATCCTCTCTGATCACTAATCACTCCGCATAGCAAATACATAGAGATATCTATCTATGGATAAACCGAGTAAAGAGCCGACTTCGACGTTTACTGTCAATGTTTGTTTAAACCGAAGTTCAATATTATCTACGACAGTAATTAATATCGACCCAATGAATGGCTTCGTATACTTATAGTCACGGGTAATTGTACATGCCTTAATTTATTATCATATTATTATATAAATTAATATAAATGAAATATTAAAATTTTTAGCGATCCGAACTGCTATAAATATATTTCATTGCTGCTTTATAAAGTGATATTGTAAAAAAAGATATTTTTGAATGTTGAAAAGTTATAAAAAGAAAAGAGAAAAATTCAGAATGGATTTACATGCCTTCTATACTTGTATAATCATAGAAATATTCAAAAAAATTATGATGTAATTTTTTTTTTCCTAATATTTTGTGGAATTTTCCTCACTGAACTAACCATGTGCTAAGACTAATTAAATGGTGTGATAAAGTGCATGAATACAGGAGTGTAAATTTACTGATTAACATAAAGACATGATCGGCTGATCAAATTAATTTTTTTTTGATAATTATAATTACACAGCCATTTTTAAAATGGCTCAAGAAATATTTTTAAATAACAAAAATTATAAAAATTCTCCACCAATAAGTTTCTAAGAGTAAAATTTTTTTTTGTCATATTTCTTAGAATTCCATGAAAACCTTAACTCAAAAGAATTTCTAGCTAAAAAATTTAATAGCTATAATCTCATATCTATCAAATACTTATCTTAGAATCCTCATATGATCTTTTTCCACTGAAATACAGCTCATCAAAAATCACCGAAAAATTTTGCAATGTAACTTGCTCCCGTGGAAATGTGAATTTCTCCCGTAACTTTTGCAACGAGTGTAGTTTTTTTCTAATTTTATTTTGCAAGCGGAAATGGAAGAAACCTCTTATACTTTATTAATTAAGCAAATATAATAAGTAATAAGAATCTATATCCATATATATTATATCTGTGTGTAATATTTGCGTGGTAAGTGCGCTGCGATCCATAAAAATGTCGAGAGTACTGAGTGACGGGCGGAAGCAGTAGAGATGGACAAGGCCAATTGTTTATAATACCATCAGTGAGACTGTAACAATGGAAATCCTGGGTTGATGTACTATCATATATATACAAGCTGGACAAGGTAAACTAAAATAATGTATAACGCCACAAGTTGCTCTCTCTATCTGTATACTCTTTCCAAGAATTCGAGCATACCGTTTGATATGGTAATTTAAACATTATTTTTATTCTATTTTATTTATTACATTTTTTAGTTAAACTCATATGTATAGATGAATACATATCTACAACACACACATGCATGCATATGTGAACCATTATCTTACTCTACTGCACTTTGGGTTACACTCTTCGTTTAGTTTACGCTCCCATGACTTTAAGCCACGCGTGGGGGCTTACATATATATTTAGACATATTTAAATATATATATAAATATAAATTTTTTTTGTTACCATATACATGTATGCATGCATACAGATATACATATAATTCTAAACCTCCCACGTGGTTGAGACATATATTTATATTTGTATGTTATATATTGCCCGACATATATGCTTTTAGCGCAGGTGAGTCAGATACACCCTGAATATTTTTATTTTCTATCTTGTACTATCACAACAGCAATAACAACAATAACACCAACTTCTGCAACTAACTCATGTATATATATTATTTATTTACTATCCAATTGAGTTTTATTATGAATTATCGACGGTACCCGAAGCATTTTCTCAATTTGATTGTATTACATGGAATAACTTTAAATAATAATACACGGCAAAAAATTTTTGTTAAAATTTACACTAAAATTGTTGAAAAAACTTTCTTCTTGCGCACAATGTAAATTTACAATCCATTGGAATTTAAAAATATCACAATTCTCTTCAGAGAGTTAATTAAGTTTTATCTTATGGATATTATTGTCCTTAAAGACCTAAAGTGTATTGTTCTCAAACCCATAAAATGTGTTCAGTATTTCACGCAACGTTAACTATCACTTTTTTTGGCCATTCTTTACACAATTTTTAACTTCCGCTAAGAAAATTGAAAATTTTCAAAAGTTGGGAAGTTATTGGTTTTATCCCGTTTTTCGAAAATCGAGTTTTCAACGGATGTTGACGTTTTGAGGTCCTAGGCAGCTTCCTCGAATGTTTCCGCGATTATGTCCGTATGTTTGTATGTATGTATGTGTGTGTGTGTGTGTGTGTGTGTGTGTGTGTGTTTTTTTTCCCTTAGGGGGGGGAATCCTTTTTACGGATTCTAGGCGTAGCTGTTTGGCCTGGATATGTGGCGACTCGACGCAGCGTCATACTAAAACTCGACGCTAACGCCCCTACCCACTAAACCCTAAACCCCTTTCCTCTTTCCTCTAATCCCTCATGGAAACCGCCGTTAGGCATTACTTCGTGGGGGGAGGATATAGCGACTGCTCTTCCTTCTGGTAATTAGGTATTATTTTACCTTTCTTCTAGTTGTTGTCATTTGCTCTTTTTCTTTCGATGGAACGCAAGTCTATAAGGACTTCTGTTGCAAACGTGTTTGCGGCGTTCCAGGCAGCCTCTGATGACAGCATTGCTTCTACTATTGTCTCTGGTTGGATTTTCTTCTTCAGGATCATCTCCAGCTCATCGCGCTGTAGGTAAAATCGTGGGCACTCAAAGAAAACGTGCTCCGCGTCTTCATTGATTCCTGGGCAGGACGGGCACTCCGGTGAATCATCATGCTTGAAGCGGTGAAGATACGTCCGAAAACATCCATGTCCTGACAACATCTGCGTCAGATAGTAATTGACCTCGCCATGACTCCGGTTTATCCAAATGTCGATTTTCAGTATGAGACGGTGTGTCCATCTTCCTGTTGTCGCGGCGTCCCACTGCGATTGCCATCGTGCGATGCTGTTCTGCCGTTCTTCAGCTCTGAGTTCCTCGGCACTTAGTGTGGTTGACCTCTTTCGTTGGTAAAGGTTCCGTCTTTCCTCAGCTAGAACTCTAAGCGGCAGAGTTCCGGAAATGACACACACTGCTACTTCTGATATCGTGCGGAATGCACTGGCTAGTCTTACAGCGCTCAGTCGATATACTGGTCCAGCTTTTCTCCATGATTCTTGCAACTTCAGCGCGTCTGCCCAAATGGATATTCCATATGTGAGCACCGATGTGACAACTGATGATAGTAGTAGTCTCCTGCTCTGCTTTGGCCCTCCGACGTTCGGCATCAGTCGTGCGAGACTAGCCCTCACTACTGACGCTTTGGCACTGACGTGTTCCACTTGCTGTTTAAAGTTGAGACGGGCATCAAGTATCACTCCCAAATATCGGATGTAAGGTTGTGATGTGATTTCTTGTTCGCCGACTTTCAGCTTGATGGTCTCTAACACTTTTCTGCTGGATATAAGCACTGCCTCAGTTTTGTGTGTAGCCAGATGCAGGTTTACCGTATTCATCCACCGATGGACTTGCTCGAAGGTGAAGTCGAACATGTTGTTAATTTCGTCAAGGTGTTTAGCGACGATTACTACGGCTACGTCGTCTGCATATGCTACGAGTCTTACACTTCTTGGCAATTTCAATCTCAATAGGCCATCGTACATGATATTCCACAGCAGTGGACCAAGTACAGAGCCCTGGGGTACACCTCCTGTAATATCGTACTCTTTTAGACCATTCTTTGTGTCGTATTTAAGAACTCTATCGGTGAAATAGCTGGTCACTATTCTACACAGGTATTCTGGAACGTTTTTCTCTCGAAGAGCTTGCATGATGCAGTTCCAGTTGGCGGAATTGAAGGCGTTTTTAATGTCTAATGCCGCCACCAGGCAATACTTCTTTGTGCCACCCTTCCATCTGGTTCCTGCGATCGCTTCTTTAGCCGTGCTAACAACCAGATTGATCGCGTCCAGGGTTGATCGTCCTTTCCGGAATCCATACTGGTTGTCTGCCAGGAGTGGGTCGACTACTGCATCTATTCGTTGATGAATTATGCGCTCAAGTATCTTACCCGCCGTATCTAGCATGCAAAGTGGTCGGTAAGATGACGGTTCTTCTGGTGGTTTCTTCCCTTTAGGTAACAGTACCAATCGTTGCTGTTTCCACTTACGAGGAAAAGTCCCCTCCTTGAGGCATGCATTATAAGCGTCTAGGAATAATGTTGGAGCTGCCTTTATGATGGTTTTCAAGGCTAAATTAGGGATTCCGTCCAATCCCGGCGCTTTATTATTCCCTACACGGTTACAAGCCTCCAGCAGTTCTTCTTTAGTGACAGGTGGGATGTCGTCCAATTTGCCTGGCGCCAACTGGTAATCGTAGTTGCGTTGCTGTGGAAACAGTGCAGTGACGATTTTCTGAAGAAGTTGAGGACACGTAGGTGATGGCATTTGTTGTTTTTTCAGGTGGGTCATAACCACCTTATAAGGCCTACCCCACACGTTTTTATCCACCTCGTATATAAGCTCTTTCCAGAATCTTCTTTTGCTCTCTTTGATGGCTTTATTCAGTTCACGACGCGCCTTTTTGTACTCTGCGATCAGCTCCACTGAGTTGGGCCGTTGATAGCCGCGCTGAGAGATTCTTCTTTTCTTATGACACTCTTTACGGAGGACGCTGATGTGGTCGTTCCACCAATGCACCGAAGGTCTCGAATTTATGCCACGTTTACGAGGCATACTGGCATCACAAGCATGTGTTACTCTCCTCATCAGGTCCTTAGTCTGTTCTTCTGCACATCCAGTGTTGATCGGATCACCATCGAGGGCTATTAGTAATGCTTCTGGGTCAAAAGATTTTACCTTCCAACCAACGATGTTAGACTGCTTGACTGGTCTCTTGGGGTTCTGGTCGCTTGATATTTCCCAGAATATCGCATGATGGTCGCTGGCAGTGTAGATGTCCAACAGTTTCCAGTTGCAGTCGCCTCTGGCAAGGCTATTACTGACAAAAGTGAGGTCTACAATTGAGCTTGCGTCACCTTTGGTGTAGGTCGGCGTATCACCACTGTTGAGCAAAACCACATCTAGTGTAGTAAAGGCCTCCAGTAGTGCTTTCCCTCGTGCGTTTGTATGTTTGCTGCCCCAGTCAACTGCCCAGGAGTTGAAGTCTCCGGCTATCGCTACTGGATGGTATTGCTTCGCATCTTCGGTTAGTCGATCCAGGAAATCAGTGAAGTCAACAATGGAGAGGCTAGGTGGTGCGTAGCAGCTATAGAAGCGGATGCCTTCTACTGATACTGCTACAAAGCCGACATTGCTGTTGTCGACTGCATTTTGGAAAGAAAGCTTGCCACATGACCAGATGACAGCTTTGGATGTGCTGTCAGATTCCCAGGGTTGGGTACTCAGGTGTTTATATGGCTCTGCTATCAGTACCAAGTCCAGCTCTAATTCTCGCACAGATTGCATGAGCAGGTCATGCGCTGCTTCACAATGGTTGAGGTTGAGCTGCAATATCCTCATGCTTGTTTGTTCCTCAACTTCTGGAGCGCCTCCTGATATACCGGGCATCTGTAGGTGCCGGCATGGTGAGCCACGTCCTTTGCTCCTTGCTGGTCAGCACATATTGCACACTTGGCAGAATTTTTACAGTCCGCGATACGGTGCCCTTCTTGTCCACATCTGATGCAGAGTTTAGATCGGTCTACTTGGCTTTTACATTGGGGCCCAACATGTCCAAAGTGCCAGCATTTAAAGCATTGGATAGGTCTCGTCGTCGCTTTGATTCGACAGTTAACCCACCCGACATGGATCTTGCCGGTTCCTTCCACTAATTTTCGCGCGATGGTCATAGGTAAAGTGACTGCAGCCGTCTGCGTACCTCTGAAAGCCTTACGGATTTTTATTCCTTCTAGAGGTATCTCATGATCTTTTCCAACTTCCTCTTTCAGGGCGGCCTGGATCTCTTCCTTCGTCGTTTCTTCGTCGATGTCTCGAATCTCAATGGTCTCCTGTGGACCTTTACAGACTACCTTAGCATCGTCTTGAAGAATTCCTGTGATGGTCCTCTGCAAGGCTTGGCCTTTGTCAGCACTTTTCCTTGACAACGTGATCAGCATATCTCCGGTCATTGTCCTGCGGATCTTCTCGACGGTATTTCGAACCTGGTCTGCTGGGACATCACGCTTTATGCGGCGCAATATCTCGGAATACTTCTCTTTTTCGGCAGGGCGGATTATCAGCGCGTCAGGTCTGATCCATTTGCGCGATTTTTTCCGCTTAGGTTCCGGTCGTGGCTCCTTCGGCAATTGCTTTGGGAGGTGATCCTGCTCCGGCCTTCTCTTCTTCGATTCTACTTTTTGCCACGCGTCGACCTCCTTATTTTTGGCACTCCGTGCCGCCACTTCTTTCGGAGGACTTGGTTTTGTGTCCTTTTTCTTCATTACTTGGTTGACCGTTGGGTCAGGAGAGTTACGGTCTTCCCTCTTCCCAGACCTGACACCAGTGTCGCTTCTGTCTTCTGTTAGAGATTCACCATCGCCTTCGGCACCGGTGTCCATCTCTTCGACGGTGTCTGCGGCAGGTTGTCTGCTCTTCTTCGGTGTGACATTGGGAGTTTGCCGTTGTTGTGCCTGCCATCCGTCATCAAGTGTTCTGAACCTTTGAAGGGCGTTGACTACACCGGTTGTCTTCGTCTTGATCTCTTTGTGGATGTTGACTTTAGACTTAACAAACTCATGCAGCTCTCTGGTAAGCTTATCAAGGTGTTCCAGCGCTTGTGCCCTCTTCATCTCAGCGCTTGCTACGATAGCTGCTTGCTGGGCGTGAGCCCCGTTTTGACTCTTGTTTGTTTCCATATTTCTACTCATACTTTTTTGATTTACCAGCGCATCGTACGGAGTGGAGCGGGTTGCCATAACTAGGAACGGGTGTACCCTCGGAGATAGTACTCCTACCCCAGTTCCCTGAGGCCTAGCCGACACTTAGCCAGTCCCGGAATACACGGACGGACTAGACTCGCTCGGAGCGGTGAAGATTCCGATCTCTAACACTCACTGCGTACTTCCTGATCAAGGCCCGAAGTGGCTGGCTCCTGATCCACTGCTGCAACTTTCACCTCGGCAGAGCAAGCTCACATCAGCCGTGGCCTGCATCGTCGGAAACTACGATACAGGTTCCGGACACTCCCAGTGAGTTACAGCAGGAACCAATCGTCTTGCTAGGTCAGTTAGTGTGACCAACCCATTAAAGGAGAGTTTTGTCCACGGGAGCTTATTTTGTTTGGTTATTTTGCTTGGCTCCTACCCGCTGTACCTCATCAACTAAGAGATTAAGTGTCATCCAAGGACAGCGAGCGTTCTCCCATCCGCCCGGGGAGACGCGCCCGGTAGCAGTATCTCTTCTGCCCCGAGTGTGTGTGTGTGTGTGTGTGTGTGTGTGTGTGTGTGTGTGTGTGTGTGTGTGTGTGTGTGTAGCCGTATGCAAACCTCTCATAACTTTTGAATGACCAATTTCATCGCAGTTGGCGCTAATCGAAGGGGCTTGATCAAACTCAGATTTTGAATAAAATTTAGACCAATTCGAACCGGACGATTTTGAGAAATCGTAAAAAAACTGAAAAAAAAATATTTTTCAAATGTGGTTTTTTTGGAATAACTTTTAAACGGCTTAAAGGTTCAATTCAAAAAACTAATCAGCTCTCAACCTTGAAAAACCACGTCAATCGCCGCCAATCCGGTCAAAATCGGTTGGTTCGTTCGAGAGATATCGTGAACGAAAGAAAACCGAAAAAAGTGTTTTTTCGGAGTTACTCCGAAATTTCTAGTTTAACCAATTGAAAGTTTTTTATGAGGGTTCAAAAACTGCGTCAAATGTCGCCAACCGCGTGAAAATCGGTTCATTCATTCAAAAGTTATTGCGGTTTGGAAATTCAACAAATAGTGTTTTATTAAGCTTCTATCAGACTTTTGAGCTCGGAGAGCTAAAAAACGTAATAAGTGCAATTTTGAGCGCTTGAGTAAGGAATTAGCGGTAAGTTGCAGGGATGGCCTTTAGCATGATGATCATCATAATTTTCAAAACCACAATTATCATGATCATCGAGTTTTCAATGACCATGATGTCCATGATGGTCATAATTTCCACACTTTAATGACTATGATGTCTATGATGTTTATAATCTCCACAATGATCATGATGATTATGACCACAATGATCACGATGGTTATGACTACAATGATTGTGATCACTATAATCATGATGATTATCACCACAATGATCATGTTCATCAAGATTATAATGATCATGATAATCATAATATTTGTGGTGATCATGACGATTATAATTTATTTGTTTTTTTTTTTACGGTCCTAACAGCCTACTGGCCAATAACAGGGTCTTTTTATGGTGAAATGCTATAAATTTATATTAAAGATTTTACATTATATGTTGATTATAATTATAATTATGTTAAATTATTACACATGAAGACTTAAAAGCTTAGTTTTACAAGGCTTTGTATAAATCTATAATGATGAGAAGAATCATGATCATGATCTTTGTAAGTACGATAATCGTGATATTCATGATAGTGATGATGATATGATTATCTGTATGTTCACGATGACCATTTCGATTATTATTTTTGGAATTTTAAATCTCGAAAACTACGTAAGATGTAAAAAATTTTAGCTTTTGTGATGCGGATTGCATTGTAAGGCATCATTACATGATCTATGTGAAGATCATAATGAAACTGAATTAAGAGTACTTAACCATTGAGTTGTATAAACTATTAACTCACAATAATGTTGAATATTTAATACATATTTTTTTTATACGATGGCAAAGAATTTTTTACCGCCCACAAAAAAAAAAAAAAAAGATGAAATGTTTAACATGAAAAATGATGAGTATGGATAAAAGTGAGGAAAAAATGTATTTTAAAAATTATATAATAATTTATAGAATAAATTTATAAGACAATATAAAAGAAGTATGGAACGCGTGAAAACGAGCCGGTAGAATCTCGTTGAAAACCTACGCCGAGCATAGAAATTCTAGCTAGAAAGCAACGGCGGCCATTATGTATTTATTAAGTTTACAAATTTATAGGCACCTGCTTCTGGGTACCTCTCTACCCACTGCTACCACCCTCTCGCAATGCTCCCAAGCTTCGTCTACATTCTCGCTACCGCCAGCACCACCGCTACCGACGCTAGTATTAAAATGAATTATTTAATATTAAACTTGGTAATTTTTAACCGTATTATATCACAAATTATTTAGTAGGAAATTCTCGGTATACTCTCGCATATTCTACACCTGAGTCACTACTGCATACACTTCTGATGGTATTTTTTTTTATCCGTGTCTCAGAGTAATTCTCATAGTTTTGATACTTTACTTATGAAAATGGGAATATTAATATTTGATAGTACATTTTTTAACTTTTATCTGCAGAGTTATGAGACTCTGCATTCATTCTTAATAATAATCCATTCATTACATACTAATAGCACCTCATAACGCAGATCTCTTTAAATAGTGATTATCTTTACTGACAATATAAAATCAATAAATGTGAAAAAAGATACGTAAACTATTTAGAATTCGTAACAAACAAATCTTATTTGTAATGTAATGGCTTAGATCTTGTATTTGTTTGAAAAAAATCTTATCATTATTCTCTGCCATCTGATTTCGTAACTTGCTGACTTCAACCCGTGAAAAAAATTTTATGATATGATCGAATGAAACCCGAGCTCTTAAGGGGATATTCTATTAATATTTAGAAAAATTTTTGCAATTTTGTAATTCTTGAATGGCCCATTAGACAAGTGAGACCAGATACCTAAGCATTTAAAATTGCACTTATGACGTTTTTCAGCTCTTCGAGCTCAAAAATACAATTTAAGTGTTACTTTGAGCTCTCCGAGCTCAAAAAGATAGCTTTCCATGCTTTTAAGCTCTTTGAGCTCAAAAGTCTGATGGAAGTTTGATAAAACAATACTTTTTGGATTTTTAAACCGCAATAACTTTTGAATGAATGAACTGATTTTCACGTGGTTAGCGGCATTCGATGCAGTTTTGTAAGCCAAATAAAGAATTTTCAAGTTTAAATTGATCAAACTAGGAATTTCAGAATATTTTAGAGAAATTTCAATATTCTTGGTTCAAAAGTTACGTTGAGACAAAACCAAATAAATTCAGAGTCAAAAGTAAAATCCTGTGAGTTTTGCATTTGGAGATGGAGGTAATATTCACTGTGAAATTCCGGAATATAAAAATTAAGCGATTATTCGTTGTTCGTTGTGTAAGAAGTCATTGTGTCTTTTTCAATATTTTTTCAAACGAGCAATTGGGTTATGATCCACACGAAAACTGTACTTTCAGAAAATCGATCGATGAGAGAATAATCTCTATCCCATTAACTTAATTTCACAAAATAATATATTTTTACAGATTTTCTGCGTCTCACTGAAAAAAAAGTTTGCTTCTACCAAGGAAATGTTTCCTGATGGTTAAATAACTGGTATTATTATGGTTAAAATACGAAAGTTTTTTAACTATAAGAATACCGTTTTCTCACTGTCAAAAAACTAGCCTTATAATAAAGCGTGATATTTTAAGGTTAAGAATACCAGTTTTTTTATATCAAGAAAACTCGAGTAAAAAATTTAGTATTCTAGGTGGAAAAAAATTTTTTTTTCAGTGCTTAAAAACGCATTTATATACTTTCCATTTCTTATCATTCTTCGTGTGGATCATAACCCACTTGCTTGTTTGAAAAAATATTGAAAAAGATACAATGAGTTCTTACACAACGAACAACGAATAATCGCTTAATTTTTACATTCTGGAATTTCACAGTGAATATTACCTCTATCTCCAAACGCAAAACTCACAGGATTTTACGTTTGACTCTGAATTTATTTGGTTTTGTCTCAACGTAACTTTTGAACCAAGAATATTGAAATTTCATTGAAATTATTGAAATTTTATTATTTTAATCGATTATAAAAATAACATATTTTAATGGCATCAAAATCGGAGCTGGAAACCTGGGAACCTTTCCTTGTAAGTAATAAAAACGGACGTATCATTCTCTTTTTCCAAAAGCAAAGCTTCCTTACATTTATGAATAGAGTAAAAAATAGTTAAAAACTTTCATTCTAGCAATATGAGCTAAAATTTTTATGAAAATATCTACAATTTATGAATTTAATGGATATATTTGAAAAAGTTATTAAAAAATTATTGAAATCAGAAAGCATTGGAGTTCGGTTACGAATATCTTTTAAACGGTTGCAGTAATCAATTTAACATATCAGAACTTCTTTGTAGAGCGTTGAATTTCCTACAAAAATATGGCATATTTATTTGACAACTGTTATTTTCCAATAAGGTAGGAAATTAAAAAAAATTTTTTTTTGACAAATTTTTTGAATTCTGACCTCGGATATCTTTGAAATAGTTAATGTAAAAACTTTTTTGTAGATCATTCAATTTTCTACAAAAACATGTATAAAGATTTGATTAAAAAATTGATCAATAGTGAGATATGATTTTTAACTTCCCGCTAAGAAAATTTTCAAAAATCGGGAAGTTATTGTTTATACCCCGTTTTTCGAAAATCGAGTTTTCATTAGATCGCGACGTTTTGAGGTCCTAGGAAGCTTCCCTGACTATTCCCGCGATGGTGTCTGTACGTCTGTATGTATATGTGTGTGTGTGTGTGTGTGTGTGTGTGTGTATGTGTGTTTTAAGGGGGGGGGGGAATCCTTTTTACGGATTCTAGGCATAGCTGTTTGGCCTGGATATGTGGCGACTCGACGCAGTGTCATACTAAAACTCGACGCTAGCGCCCCTACCCACTAAACCCTAAACCCCTTTTCCTCTTTCCCCTAATCCCTCATGGAAACCGCCATCAGGCATTACTTCGTGAGGGGAGGATCTAGCTACTGCTCTTTCTTCTGGTGGCTAAGGTGTTATTCTTTCCTCCTTATAATTGGCGTCATTCGCTCTTCTTCTTTCTATGGACCGCAGATCTGAGAGGACTCCCGTGACAAACGTGTTTGTGGCGTTCCAGGCAGCCTCTGATGACAGCATTGCTTCTACTATTGTCACTGGTTGGATTTTCCTCTTCAGGATATTCTCCAGCTCATCTCGCTGTGGATAAAAACGTGGGCACTCGAAGAAGACGTGCTCTGCATCTTCATTGACTCCTGGGCAGGACGGGCACTCTAGGGAATTATCATGCTTAAAGCGGTGGAGATACGTCCGGAAACAGCCGTATCCTGATAACATCTGCGTAAGATAATAGTTGACCTCACCGTGACTCCGGTTTAGCCAAACGTTGATCCTTGATATGAGACGATGCGTCCACCTACCCTTCACTGTGGCATTCCACTGTAGTTGCCATCGACTTATGCTCTTCTGCCGTTTTTCTGTTCTAAGCTCCTCAGCGCTTAGTGTGGTTGACTTCTTTCGTTGGTAAAGGATCCGTCTTTCCTTAGCTAAGACTCTGAGAGGCAAAGTTTCGAAAATGACACACACTGCTTCCATAGATATTGTGCGGAAGGCGCTCGCTACTCTTAAGGCACTCAGACGGTAGACTGGTCCAGCCTTTCTCCATGATTCTTGCTTCTCTAGTGCGTCCGCCCAGATAGATATTCCGTAAGTGAGCATTGATGTGATTACAGATGATAGCAGTAGTCTTCTGCTCTGCTTTGGGCCTCCGACGTTTGGCATCAGTCGTGCTAAGCTAGCTACCACTGCTGATGCTTTTGCACTCACGTGTTCGACTTGCTGCTTAAAGTTGAGTTGGGCATCAAGCATCACTCCCAGATATCGGATACATGGTTGTGATGTGATTTCTTGTTCTCCGACTTTCAGCTTTATGGTCTCTATCACTTTTCTGCTGGTAATAAGCACAGCCTCAGTCTTCTGTTTAGCCAGTTGTAGATTCATTGAGTCCATCCAGCGGTTAACTTTCTCAAAGGTGATACCGAACATGTGGTTTATCTCATCTAGGTGTTTAGCAATGATTACGACAGCTACATCATCTGCATATGCAACAAGCTTGACACTTCTTGGAAGAGTCAGTCTCAGCAGGCCATCATACATGACATTCCACAGAAGTGGACCCAGAACGGAACCCTGGGGTACACCTCCGGTAATATCATACTCTTTTGGACCATTCTTCGTGTCGTATCTTAGGATTCTGTCCGTGAAGTAGCTAGCCACTATCCTACGTAGGTATCCTGGTACGTTTTTCTCTTCCAGGCCTTGCATAATGCAGTCCCAGTTGGCGGAGTTGAAGTTTTTCAAGGCATTTTTGATGTCCAAAGTGGCCACCAGGCAGTACTTCTTCGCTTCACCCTTCTATCCGATCCCTTCGATTGCCTCCTTGGCCGTTGCAACAACCAGATTGATTGCGTCCAGGGTCGATCGTCCTTTCCGAAAACCATACTGGTTGTCTGCCAGGAGTGGATCGACAACTGCTTCTATTCTTTGGTGGATTATACGCTCAAATATCTTACCTGCCGTGTCTAACATACAAAGTGGTCGATAAGATGACGGTTCTTCTTGTGTTCATGCCACGTCTACGAGACATACTGGCGTCACAAGCCTGGGTCACTCTTTTCATCAGGTCCTTGGTCTTCTTTTCTGCGCAGCCCGCGATAATCTGGTCACTATTGAGAGCTACTAACAATGCACTTGGGTCAAGAGTTTTTACCTTCCAACCAATGAAGTTAAGTTGCTTTTTAGATCTTCTCGGGCTCTGGACGTTTGATATTTCCCAGAGAATCGCGTGAGGCTGCTACTGGTGAGGCTGCTACTGACGAAAGTGAGATCTACAATAGAACTTGCGTCTTCTTTGGTGTAGGTTGGTGTATCACCACTGTTGAGCAGTACTACATCTAATGTAGAAAAGGCTTCTAGTAGTTCCTTTCCTCGCGCGTTTGTATGCTTGCTGCCCCAGTCTACTGCCCAGGCGTTGAAGTCCCCGGCTATTGCCACTGGGTGATAATGCTTCCCGTCCTCGGTAAGTTGATCCAGAAATGCGGTGAATTCGACAGTAGAGAGGCTAGGTGGTGCGTAACAGCTATAGAAGCGGATGCCCTCTACTGATACTGCTACAAAGCCGGCATTGCTGTTGTCGACTGCATTTTGGAAAGGGAGCTTGCCACATGACCAGATGACAGCTTTGGATGTGCTGTCAGATTCTCAGGGTTGGGTACTCAGGTGTTTATATGGCTCTGCTATTAGTACCAAGACAAGCTCTAGTTCTCGCACGGATTGCATGAGCAGGTCATGCGCTGTCTCACAATGGTTGAGATTGAGCTGCAGTATCCTCATGTTTGTTTGTTCGTCAACTTCTGGAGTGCCTCCTGAAATAACGGGCACTTATAAGTACCGGCATGGTGGGCAACATTCTCTGCACTTTCAATCTCAGCACATAATGCACATTTGGCTGGATTTTTACAATCAGCAATCTTGTACCCTTCTTGTCCGCACCTGATGCAAAGCTTCGACCGGTCCAGCATTTAAAGCATTGAATAGGTCTCTTCGTTGCCCTTATTCGGCAATTAACCCAACCAATCCGGATTTTGCTACTTCCATCCAGTAGTTTCTGTGCTGTTGCTGCTGGTAGAATTACTGTGGCAATTTGAGTACCTCTATAGGCCTTACGGATCTTGATTGCCTCTAGTGGTATCTCACAGCCATCTCCAGCTTCCTATTGTAGGGCACCCTGGATGTCGTCCTTCGTTGTGTCATCATCGACGTCTCGGATCTCAATTACCTCCCGTGGTCTTTTGCAGGTTACTCTTGCGTCTTCTTTCAGTATGTCTGCAATGGTCTTTCTCAATGTTTGGCCTTTGTCGGTGTTCTTCCTCGAAAGAGTTATCAGCATATCTCCAGCATTGGTCTTATGGATCTTCTCTACCGTACTACGGACCTGATCGTCAGGGACGTCCTGTTTTATTCGGCGCAGGATCTCGGCGTACTTTGCTTTCTCTGTCAGCCGGATGATGAGGGCATCCGGTCTGATCCATTTCCGCGGTTTCTTTCGCTTGGGTTCAGATTGGGGTTCCTTTGTCATCTGTTTTGGGAGCACCTCTTTCTTCTGTCGCTTTAGCTCTTTCTTGGACTGAACTTTTTGCCAAACCGACGCTTTTTCCTGTTCGTCGTTTCGTACTGCCGCTCCTTGTGGAGGGCTTTTCTTCAAATCCTTTTTCTTCACGACTTGGCTGATTGCTGGGTCAGGAGAAAGTCGATTTTTTCTCTTACCTGACTTGCTGCTGGCTTTACTTTTGTCTTCCGCGACTGATTCACCGTCACCTTCGGCTCCGGTGTCCATTGCTTCGTCAGTCACGACGACAGCCTGACAGGCTTTCTCCGGTGTAGCATGGGAAATGCGCTGCAATGATGAGCGCCACTCCTCGTCCAGCTTCTCAAACCTTTGAAGGGCGTTAGCTACACCAGTCGTCTTAGCCTTTATCTCTTTGTGAATGTTGACCTTTGGTTGGACGAAATCATTCAACTCACTGATCAGCTTTTCAAGGCGTTTGAGCGCTTGCGAATGCTTCATTTCAGCGCTTGCGTCAATCGCTGCTTATTGGGCATGTAGCCCGTTTCCACTCTTGTTTGTTTCCTGTACGGAGTGGAGCGGGTTGTCATAACTAGCAACGGGTGTACCCTCGGAGATAGTACTCCTACCCCAGTTCCCTGAGGCCTAGTCGACACTTAGCCAGTCCCGGAATACACGGACGGACTAGACTCGCTCGGAGCGGTGAAGATTCCGATCTCTAGCACTCACTGCGTACTCCCTGATCAAGGCCCGAGGTGGCTGGCTCCTGATCTACTGCTGTAACTTACACCTCGGCAGAGCAAGCTCACATCAGCCGTGGCCTGCGTCGTCAGAAACTACGACACAGGTTCCGGACACTCCCAGTGGGTTACAACAGAGAACGATCTTCTTCTTGCTAGGTCAGTTAGTGTGACCAACCCATTAAGAGGAGTTTTGTCCACGGGAGCGTATTTTATTTAGCTCCTACCCTATGTACCTTGTCAACTAAGAGACTCAGTGTCATCCAAGGACAACGAGCGTTCTCCCATCCGCTCGGGGAGACGCGCCCGGTAGCAGTATCTCTTCTGCCCCGAGTGTGTGTGTGTGTGTGTGTGTGTGTGTGTGTGTGTGTGTGTGTGTGTGTAAACCTCTTGTAACTTTTGAACGGCTTGACTGATTTGATCGCAATTGGTGCCATTCGAAAAGATTCGACTAAACTTAGATTTTGAATACAAGTTGGATCGATTCAGACCAATAGATTTTGAGAAATCTTAAAAAAACTGCGAAAAAAAATTTTTCCAAATGTGGTTTTTTTTTAATAACCTTCAAACGGCTTGACCGGTGGATTCCAAAAACTAATCATCTTTTAACATCAAAAAACCACGTCGATCGCCACCAATCGGGTCAAAATTGGTTGATTCGTTCGTGAGTTATCGTTGACGAAAGAAATCGAAAAAAAGTGTTTTTTTCGAATTACACCGAAACTTCCAGTATTATCAATTTGTGTTTAAAAATGTATCATAGAATTTAAAAAACTGCGTCGAATGCCGCCAACCGCGTGAAAATCGGTTCATTCATTCAAAAATTATTGCGGTTTGAAAATTCAAAAAATAGTGTTTTATTAAACTTTTATCAGACTTTTGAGCTCGGAGAGCTCAAAACTACACGAAAATTATATTTTTGAGCTCTTCGAGCTCAAAATTGTAATACGTGCAATTTTGAGCGCTTAATTACGAAAGTAGCGGGAAGTTGCAGGGATGGCTTTCAGGGTCAACCGTTTTCCTAATTTTTTTTATAAGAGACTAACAAAAAATATAAAACTGTGATGAGCATAAGCTTCCTATCAATATTAAGAGCTCAAATTTGGTGAGCATTTTCTAGAGGTGCTAGAGAACCAACTTTTCAATCTTAGAAGTTAAAAAAAAAATAATCGATTTTTTTGACCCACCCTAATAATCATAGAATTTTGTTTCTCTTCGTTAATGTCTTTTATATTTTACAGTGTGCGAAAAATAGCAAAATATTTAAATCGTCATTAATTTCCACGAATGTTTAATGGTATCAAATTCATTCTCTTAGCAATTACATAATTCATGGGATATTGATTAGTTTTTATGATAGTAATTTAAAATTTTTTCATATACATAACGACAACTGTTAGGTTTTTGCTGGATAAAATATTTCATAAGATATTGAGTCAAATTCATCGAGTATTGTCCGATTGAATATATATAATAATACGTATATATGTTTTACATATATATGTGTATTAGAATGAAGTAACTTCCGCAATTGGTTGATTATATTTACTCTGTAAACCCGCGACTATTCTATATACGTTATGCCTCATACTCTTAATATTCAAGTGGAACGATCAGTATCATATTATTTTTTTTTTTTATGTTATTTCCAATGAATTCTTTTACTTTTTAATTATTTTGAGTAGAGATCGATAGTCGGTATTGTTACTTTTTATTTTTGAATCCTTGCGTAGAATTTTTAACGCATTGTGATATTATTATAGAATAAATTGTAGCACTAGTAAATATTTGCTTTATTTTACGTAATTTGAATTTTCCAATCAAGAAATTTGGTTATGTGTTTATTTAGTAGTTATTCTGAGGATGTCAAAAAATATTATTGGAAAATATGGATACAAATTCTTTGTATGAAAGAAATTTGTAATTTTCGGAAATAGTTATTTACGTCATTAGTCTACAAAGAGGTGATTTTCTGAAAACGTCGATGTTACAATAGGAGCCTGAGATTTGTGAGGCACATGTACGTAAATGTGCAAAAATTTGATGGCCGAGGCGAAGCCGAGGATATTAATTTACACTTGTTTTCGTAAATTCGCGTCACGTACTTTAAAGCGGAAATTGTGAAATCGTCTACTTTTATTTTCTCCCAAAATTTTAATGTTTTACTACACACGAAAAAAAAAACAGAAATGATTGCTGTTTCGTACAAAACTCAGCAGTTTTTTAGAAAAATATTTATAGACAGTAGAGAATCCTATGTGACACACGACTGGTCAGTACCAGCGCACGATTCAGTAATGTGTATACAGCAGCCAGTACACGGGAAAAAAAATAAACTGTTGCTGTAACAGGAGGCAGTCATGTTGCAGCAACAGGAAAAAATCATGTTGCAGCAACAAGATTTTCCTACAGCTGCAACAGGAGGCAGCCATGTTGCAGCAACAGGATTACTACTGTTTTTGCAACTTAATAGTAAAATATAGTTGGGCCATTCCATGTTAAATTGACCAACAGTTGCACAGAGAGAAATGGATGGCGTTTAACACAATGTCAGTATGGTCTCCAGACCGATACTAAAATAGTATGTGTAATAGACTGTGCCAAATAAATCGAAGATTTTTTTTTTTCGGTCCCATATCAAAATTTCGTTTAGAGTTACGAAAAAAAAATTGTGTCAAAATTTGAGCGCTTTATCTTCATTTTTCAATTAGCGCTCGGAAAAAGAAGAATTTTCGCCAAAAAAAGTTTTTTTTCCCTTATTTTTTGGTTATAGAAAATTCAATATACCAAATATGAAAAAACCCTTGGTATGGTTTTGTAGGAAATTAAATTCTCTACAAAGATGATTTTTTGTCGAATTTAAAGAATCAACAGCTTCTTTTTAATAGCTAATTTAATTAAAATTTGTTCGATAATTTTTGTTTTCAATCATCGATGGACACGTATAAAACTACTTTTTAACGAAAAGAACTGACTAATACAATTTTTTTAGGAATATTTGTGATCTAAAAAAATAGTTTTTATGCTTTAGTTGACTATAGTATGGTACCATAGAAGTTAAAAATAATTTTATTAACAAAAATAATGAAGACAAAAAATTAATTTTTTCGTAATTTTTAACTTCCCGCTACGAAAATCGAAGATTTTCAAAAATCGGGAAGTTATTGTTTTTACCCCGTTTTGCAAAAACCGAGTTTTCATCAGATCTCGACGTTTGAAGGTCACAGGAAGCTTCCCTGACTATCCCCGCGAGGTTGTCACGGCGTCTGTATGTGTGTGTGTGTGTGTGTGTGTGTGTGTGTGTGTGTGTGTGTGTGTGTGTGTGTGTGAAAGTATGTGAACCGCTTATAACTTTTGAACGGCTTGACCGATTTCATCGCGGTTGATGCCATTCGAAAGGGCTTGACCAAACTTAGATTTTGAAAACTATTTGGACCGATTCAGATCAATAGATTTTGAGAAATCTTCAAAAAACTGAAAAAAAAATTTTTTTTCAAATGTGGTTTTTTTGGAATAACTTTTAAACGGCTTAATAGTTCAATTCCAAAAACTAATCTCAAAAAACGAACCTCAAAAAACCACGTCGATCGCCACCAGTCCGGTCAAAATCGGTTGATTCGTTCGAGAGATATCGTGAACGAAAGAAAACCGAAAAAAGTGTTATTTCGGAATAACTCCAAAATTCCTATCGCGATCAATTCAAAATTTGAGATTCTTCGTGAGGCTTAAAAAACTGCGTCAAATGCTGCCAACCGCGTGAAAATCGGTTTATTCATTCAAAAGTTATTGTGGTTTAAAAATTCAAAAAATAGTGTCATCAAATCCCTATCAGACTCTTCGAGCTCAAAAGCATAGGAAAACAATCTCTTTGAGCTTGGAGAGCTCAAAATAACCCATAAATTGTATTTTTGAGCTCGAAGAGCTCAAAAACGTCATAAGTGTAATTTTAAGCGCCTAGGTATGGAATTAGCGGGAAGTTGCAGGGATGGCCTTCAGGGTCAACCGTTTTCCTAATTTTTTATTCATAAGTCTCATTGACTTAAAGATTATTCATGCTTCAAAATTAATAAAATATATCTTTTTCTGTCATTTTTATTCGTCAACAGATTCTTCTGTAGCGCTCGTAACTTAATACGGTGGTTGTAGTCTAGCCAACAAGTGCCTTTTTGGTTAACTTTTTTCAGCAGTCTCCGAAAATTATTGTTGAGCTGTCATTCGATTCGGAATGGCATCTAGATGATTTTTGAAAAAAAAAATGAAGTTCCGCTTGTAAAAATTGCAAAAGTTATTAACAATTAACTGAAAAAAAGGGGATTTAGTTTTTTGAAAATATCTCAAAAAGTCTTAAAAAAATCTTAAAATCGTCTTGAAAAAATCTTAAAATAGTCTTTAAAACATCTTACAGCGACAGAGCTCCGGAATATAATTATGGAGCGTCTTTAAATTGTCTTAAAATGATCTAAATAAATTAGTCTCAAAAAAATCTTAAACAGAAATTTTGAGACTATTTTGAGATGAGCTAACAGCGATAGAGCCCCGGAACATTAAAACGGAACGTCTTAAAATTGTCGGATATAATTTTTTAACAATTATAAATTCAATTTAAAAACATCTTACTCAAAAATATTGCGTTTAGAAAGTCGTAAAATCGTCTAAAAAATGTCTAAAAATTAATTTTCCCAACAAATTCGAGAACCAAATTTTCAAAAATCTGTTCTCAGAAATTTCTTTTAGCGTCTTAGAAGAGTCTCAAAATAGTCTTGGTTTGTGTCACGTTTAAGATCCTAAACAAACGACAATTTTAAGACAATTTTAAGTCGATTTTTTTTACACGGGTGGAGCAATTCTTGGCAATTTTCAGAATAGATCCCGTTGAAAAAATTAAAAAAATTTCATTTTTCAGTTTTTTGTTAATAATTTTCGTTGTTGCAAAATTAAAAACTTAAATTAATCGTTGAAAAAAATTTTTTCTTCAAAATATTAATAAGGAAGTACGAGCGTTAGACGGGTCGGGGATAGGTATCGACTCTAGTACGGTAAGGGGAGATCAGTAACCATATGATTTTTCTCAATGTATAGATAAACATTTAACATTGGCTAATGGCGGCATTTATTTTTCTTTTAATTAATACACTTTAATTAGTCGGGCAAGTGTAAATTTTTTTGAATTAGATTTATCACTAATAGATTTACTTTCATCCATAAGTTTTTTAAAAATATTCACCGACAGTTTTACGAGAAAAATACAAAATGTATCAATGTTTGAGGGTACCCCATAAGACCAATGTTAAATTGCTCAACTTTAAAGTTTATTATTTATTTAAATAATCGGGCAATCTCTTTCAAATTTTCGGAATTTGTTTAGACATATTTAAACTTCATATTAAAGAAAAATCAAGCCTTTTATCAAAAGTTGTCTTGGTACTCGTACTTCCTTAAGGTTAATGATCCGTTTTTATGTTGTCAGAAGGTGCATAGACATAATTTTTTAAAATATTGGTCCTACAGTTCTGGAAATCGAGACTTTTTTTTGGGAAATTTCCTCCTATTTTTTAATCTTTTTTTAAATTTAATAAATCTTCATTAGTTTTTGAGATATTTTCAAAAAACTAAATCCCCTTTTTTCAGTTAATTGTTGATAACTTTTGCAATTTTTACAAGCGGAACTTCATTTTATTTTAAAAATCATCTAGATGCCATTCCGAATCGAATGACAGCTCAATAATAATTTTCGGAGACTGCTGAAAAACGTTAACCAAAAAAGCACTTGTTGGCTAGACTACAACTACCGTTTTGAGTTACGAGCGCTACAGAAGAATCCGTTGACGAATAAAAATGACAGAAAAAGATATATTTTATTAATTTTGAAGCATGAATAATCTTTGAGTCAATGAGACTGATGAATAAAAAATTACGAAAAAATTAATTTTTTTGTCTTCATTATTTTTGTTAATAAAATTATTTTCAACTTCTACTGTACTATACTATAATAAATTAAAGCATAAAAACTATTTTTTTAAATCATAAATATTCCTAAAAAAATTGTATAAGTCAGTTCTTTTCGTTAACAAGTAGTTTTATACGTGTCCATCGATAATTGAAAACAAAAATTATCGAACAAATTTTAATTAAATTAGCTATTAAAAAGAAGCTGTTGATTCTTTAAATTCGACAAAAAATCATCTTTGTAGAGAATTTAATTTCCTACAAAACCATACCAAGGGTTTTTTCATATTTGGTATATTGAATTTTCTATAACCAAAAAATAAGTGAAAAAAAACTTTTTTTGGCGAAAATTCTTCTTTTTCCGAGCGCTAATTGAAAAATGAAGATAAAGCGCTCAAATTTTGACACAATTTTTTTTTCGTAACTCTAAACGAAATTTTGATATGGGACCGAAAAAAAAAAAATCTTCGATTTATTTGGCACAGTCTAATGTGTAATATTGCAATTCAGTATTGTAACGAGTTCCATAAGTATGGCGTTATTTACTATGTAGTATAGTAATGGTGCATTTGTATTTTTTACACGTATGCATAGCAGGCTTGGCAAGACAGTATGGTCCTGAGACCCATACTACATTGCTGATGACGCAATGGTACTAGCGGTTCCCGCTATAATTTTTGGCGTGTTAAGCAATTAAACTCTCATGTTACCATCAAAACTACACTGATGGAAGGATTTGTTTTTATTTAATAAGCTTTATTAACTGTTGATAAATGATTTCTTAACATCTTAGGATTTAATAAATATTTATTAAAAGTTAATTAATTATTTATTAAATGTTAATAAATATTTGTTAACAGTTAACGAATATTTATTAACAGTTAATAAATATTTATTAATGAATATTTGTTAACTGTTAAGAAATATTTATTTAAAATAAAAAGCAAAAATAGCAATTTTCTGTTGACACTTTTTATAATTCTATAGCTGAAATACATGATAATAATTCAATTCGCTAAATAAATTAACGATTTCAATATTTAAAAATATAAAAGATAATTATGAGCTGTGATAGAATTTGGTATTTTATAATAAACGTTAATATAATGTAATATAATTAATGCAAATAAATTATAATTTATAAAGATGATTTTTGTTTATAAACAATTTTCATATCATAAGACATTGCAAGCGAACCAAATTTACTCAAAAAAATATTTATCAACTGTTAATAAATATTTGTTAACTATTAATAAATACTTATTAACTATTCATAAATGTACTTTCCTCCCAAATAAATATTTATTGAATGTTAAAAAATATTCATTAAAATTTAATAAATTAAATAATTGTATTCAAATAAATTAAATTATTAATAGTTAATAAATCCTTCTATCAGTGTATATAAGGTAAAAGACCCAGTAATTGACACAGGCCTAGTTATTGACACTTGCAATTTTATTTTAATTAAAGAAAACAAATCGACTCTAATAAATTAATAAATGTAATTTTTGAATTATAAATTTTAAGATAATTGGTTTCTTGAGAACATTTTATTTTTATAATTAGAATAAATTTTTTTTTAAATAATCTCTTTCATATTTTTAATAAGACAGACATAAATTCTTGTAATTTTTTAATTGATTGTTGTTATTTTTCTTCACTAAAACCAATTCATATCAGAGTAAAAATAAAAAAAAAAAACAATCATGTTATGAAATAATATCATTTTTCATTTATATAATATATTTCGGACATAACCTACGTCTATAATTAAATAAACATTGTTGTTACTCCAATGGTGTTGTAGCTTATATCACAATATAGGCTAGGTCTACCTGCCAAAAGAATTGTACATACGGCAAGCCAGTATGGGCCTGACGGCCATACTAGCATTGCGGCATCTGCGATAACTATCGCCAATGTTACCATTCCCGCAATGGTCGAATCATCTATGTGTACAATTTAATAATGGACAAAAATCTTCGATACCATACTGTATGGCGTTCTCGCCCATACTAGTATAGTGGTATCTACCATCCATTTCTCTCCGTGTGGAATTGACCCCTTTTGATTTGGATAAATTTTGGTCAGAAATTTTTTTTTATCATACAACGAACTTCTGCCAGAGGAAAAAAAAATTAAAAAATTTTTTTCAAAAGATATGCAAATTCAAAATTTTGCTATTTTTTTCAGTTTTTCAATTATGTTTTTGAAATATCTCGTACGCTAATATAGATACAGGAATGGCCTTTCATTTGTTTGAAAGAGGATACTTGGGGCTATTGAAAAAAAATATTTCGAAAAAAAATTTTGAAAAATGCCAAATTTGTCAAATTTTAAATTTTTGAAAATCGTCAAAAATGACGATCGAAATTAAAATTTTTGCCCAATTTTTTTTTGTATTCGAAAAAACGAAACAAAGTTGATATTCTCATCACATTATTTCTGATTTTTATTGGAAATTTATAATCTGCTTGAGTTATTTGACGTTAAAAACTGTTGTTGAAGTGAAGAAACGGACAAAATATATCATGCGTTAAAAAAAATAAGAAACTATATCATGTGTTAAGCCTAACTTTAAGATTATTCTAAAAAAACAAAAAAAAATTGAAATTAATTTATTATTTAATATTTCCACGTCATGCATTTAATTTTTTAATGCTCAAAATTACAATACTACGTATCTGCATAACTTTACCTTATTTAAAAGTTGCAAAAAACAAGAAAAAATTTTTTTTTTAAATTCATACTTGAAAAAAAAACATACAGTTCTAAAAATTTCAGGGTCTTTTAAAGTCAGTACAAGGTACTATACAAAAAGAATTGAGCCAAAATTTAAATGTCAATCGTCATTTTTGACGATTTTTAAAAATTAAAAATTTGACAAATTTGGCATTTTTAAAAATTTTATTCCAAAATATTTTTTTTTTTTCAATAGCCCCAAGTATTCCCTTTTAAACAAACGAGAGGCCATTCTTGTATCTATAATAGTGTACAAGATATTTCAAAAACAAAATTAAAAAATTGAAAAAATAGCGAAATTTTGAATTTGCATATCTTTTGAAAAAAATTTTTTAATTTTTTTTCCTCTGGCAGAAGTTCGTTGTATGATAAAAAAAAATTTCTGACCAAAATTTATCCAAATCAAAAGGGGTCAGTTCCAACTGTTGGTCAATTTGACATGGAATGACCCAACTATATTTTACTATTAAGTCGCAACAACAGTAGTAATCCTGTTGCTGCAACATGGCTGCCTCCTGTTACAGCTGCAGGAAAATCCTGTTGCTGCAACAGGATTTTTTCCTGTTGCTGCAACATGACTGCCTCCTATTGCAGCAACAGTTTATTCTTTTCCGTGTGGTTTTTACATAGTACCCTGTATTGTCACAATCATTTTAACCTCATTATTTTTCCAAACTTTACTAAGTACTGTAGTAAATAGTAATCAGTGCTGTTTTTTTAACTTCCCGCTAAGAAAATTAAAATTTTTCAAAAATCGGGAAGTTATGGTTTTTACCCCGTTTTTCGAAAATCGAGTTTTCATCAGATCTCGACGTTTTGAGGTCCTACGAAGCTTCCCTGACTATTCCTGCGATGGTGTCTGTATGTATGTATGGATGTGTGTGTGTGTGTGTTTTTTTTTTTTTTTTTTGGGGGGGGGGGGAATCCTTTTTACGGATTCTAGGCATAGCTGTTGGCCTGGATATATGGCGACTCGACGCAGCGTCATACTAAAACTCGACGCTGACGCCCCTACCCACTAAACCCTAAACCCCTTTCTCTTCTATCCTCTGATCCCCCATGGTACCGCCGTAAGGCATTTCTTCGCGGGGGGAGGAATAAGCTGCCGCTCTTCCTTCTGGTGGCTAAGATGTTATTTCTTCCTTCTAGATTCGGTCTTTCGCTCTTTTCCTCTCAATGGATCGCAACTCGGTAAGCACTTTTGTAGCAAAAATGCTTGTGGCGTTCCAGGCAGCTTCTGACGACAACATTGCCTCTACTATTGACTCTGGTTGGGTTCTCTTCTTCAGAATCTTCTCTAACTCATTGCGCTGTTGGTTAAAACGTGGACACACAAAGAAGACATGCTCCGCATCTTCATTGACCCCTAGACAGGACGGGCACTCTGGGGTATCATCGTGCTTAAAGCGGTGGAGATACTTCCGGTAACATCCGTGTCCTGATAACATCTGCGTTAAATAATAGTTGATCTCACCGTGACTCCGGTTGAACCACACATCAACCCGAGGTATGAGACGGTACGTCCACCGACCTTTATCTGAAGCATTCCACTCTTGTTGCCATCTTGCGATGCTGTGTTGCCGTTCTTCGCTTCTAAGTTCTTCAGGGCTCAGTGTGGTTGACCTTTTTCGTTGATATAGGTTCCGTCTTTCCTCAGCTAGGACTCTGAGAGGCAGAGTACCGGAAATAACACACACTGCTTCCTCTGATATTGTGCGAAAAGCGCTAGCTACTCGTAGGGCACTCAGTCGATATACTGGTCCAACCTTTCTCAATGATTCTTGCGTTTTTAATGCGTCGGCCCAAATGGATATTCCATAAGTGAGCACCGATGTGACTACTGATGACAGTAACAGCCTCCTGCTCTGCTTTAGGCCTCCGACGTTCGGTATCAGTCGTGCGAGACTGGCCCGCACTACTGACGCTTTGGCACTGACATGCTCCACTTGCTGCTTGAAGTTGAGTCGGGCATCAAGCATCACTCCCAAATCTATATATATATATAGGAGACTTTCTATAGATATAGATAGTCACTCATCACGATATCTCTGGAACTATAAGACCTAGAGACTTGAAATTTGGCAGGAATATTCCTTTTGCCAAGTAGAGGTCAGTTAAGAACGGATTTCACGAAATTCCACCCACAAGGGGGGTTGCGGGGGTGTTTACGAAAAAAAATTCATATTTTTCAATTATGGCTTTTAATAGTTCAAAACTTGGTCAGAATGTTTCAAATTACATTTAGAAATTTTTTAAAAACGAATTCTGTGACATTCCACCCCCCTGGCGTGCCCGTGCGTGGGCGTCAAATTAAGAAAAAATTCGTAAATTTCAATCTATAGCTATTAATACTTTGAAACATGGCCAGAATGCTTTTTTGGCGTTTTTGAGCTGTTAAGAATAAATTTCATTAAATTCTACCCCCACATGTCCGTGCGTGGGCGTAAAATTAAAAGAAATTGTACCTTTTAATCTATAGCAGCTAAAGGATTGAAACTTGGCCAGATTGATTTTTTTGGAGTTTTTGAGCTGTAAAGAATGAATTTTATGAAATGCCACCCTCACAAATCCTTGCGTGGGCGTTAATTAAAAAATTATAAAATTCAATTTCTAAAGGATAATAAGAAGGCATTAAATATAAAAAAATTTAAATTATAAAAATTTTTAAATTAAAGCTTTTATCGACTCTAAATTTAGTAGGAATCTTCTGTAAGAGATGTAGAAATAATTTATAAACAAGTATCTCATCCAAGAGAGGGTTGCGGGGGTGGGTACTAACAATGAAAATTTTTTATTTTCAAGCTATAGCTCCTACAGACTCTAAATTTTGTAGGAATTTTCTGTAAGTGATGTAAAAATAATTTATAAATAAATTTTCTGATATCCCACCCCACAGGGGGTTGCGGGGCTGGGTATTAACCCATTGAGGACAGACTTCGAAAAAATTACGTTGAGGACACACGGGGTCCAGTAGACCCCACTCAGCAAAATAGTTCTTATTTCTTTCCTATATGATGTATTGACTTATAATTGGCACCAAACTTTAATATAATATTCCCGCTAAATATCTTAATATCCGGGGACGTTGATAATGAAAAATTCCCGTTTGTAAAATATTGCTCTCATAGACTCCAAATTTGGTAAGAATCTTTTGTATGTGATGTAGAAATAATCTAAAAGCGGATTTTATGACAACCTACTCCCAATATGGATTGCGGAGGTGGGTGTTAACAATGAAAATTTTAAATTTCCAAGCTATAGCTCCTATAAGTTCCAAATTTAGTAAGAATCTGCAATATGTGAAGTAGAAATCATCTAAGCGCGGATTTTATGACAACCTACTCCCAATATGGATTGCGGGGATGGGTGTTAACTATTAAAATTTTTTAATTTCCAAGCAACAGCTCTTATAGTCGCCTAATTTGGTAGGAGTTTTCTATTTGTGATATAGAAATGATCTAAGAGCGAATTTTACGACGAATCACCTCTAATAAGAATCGCGTGGGCGGGTGTTAACAATAAAAAATCTTAATTTCAAAATATAGATTGCGGGAGTGGGTTAACAATAAAAAAATCTTAATTTCCAAAATATAGCTTCTAAAAGCTGTAAATTTGGTAGGAATCTTTTATTTGTCATGAGGAGATCATCTCAAAACGAATTTCAAAAAATTCTACTTTCGATAGGGATTGCGGGGGTAGGTGTTAAAATCTAAAATTTTAATTTCCAAACTGTAACTTCTGTAGACTCCAAATTCAGTAGAAATCTTCATAGATAATGTCAAGTTCAGCTTAAAATGGATTTTCTCGAATTCTAACCCTAAAAGAGATTGGCGGGGGTGTTAACAATGAAAATCTCCCATTTTCAAACAATAGTTTCTATGGACTCGAAGTTTTGTTGGAACCTTTTATTTATAATGTAGAAATCTTCTCGAATAGGATCTTACGAAATTCTTTTCAAACATAGGAGTACGGGAGTGATAATTGTCAAAAAATTCATATTTTTCAAATACAGTTCCTATAGATATAATTTAATAGAATCTTAAGAAAAACAGAAAATTACAGGTATCACCTTCAAGGTGATCATTATTTATTTTTGGACGATAGCCACGGAAATGGTATAGTGATTGCACATTGAAAGTTATAATGAATATTAGTCAGAATAATCACATGAATAAAAGGGACAGGCCAATCCGATGGAATTTGGAATCTGTGCAAGTCAAAACAATATTTCAATTAAATTTCAAATCTAGATCTAAAAATACAAATCTATTCAATTCTAAATATAATTTTAAGTGCCCAGCGACGCAGGCGGGTAACAGCTGGTATCGGATATAAGGTTGTGATGTGA